>NC_058080.1:400929963-401222165 GCF_014858855.1 Bufo gargarizans | reverse complement strand
TTTGTGAAACATATTTAGGAGTAATGGGTCTTTTGTGTATGTAGAAAATGTTTCAGATCTTTGCGTTCAGCTCCTGCAAAATGGGAACAAACTGAAAGTGTTACATTTATATTTTTGTACAGTGTATATAATCTCTACTAGATAGAACAAGAGATACATGTTCTATCTAGATATGCCCACATTTAGGCCAAAGTGTTAATAATCTGCATAGAGCAGTAGATTAAATCTGATAAGTGCCATTTTAGCTGGGGTGGGGGGGGGTGTTCTTTGGTAAGTGTATAGCAGCATTGTGTTGATATAGTATGTGTCCAGATTTCTATTAATTCTGCATCATATTTTTCTGGGGCTTTCACACCATCCTCTCTTTAAACTATGCAGGAAATAAAATATTCTAGTTAATTAACCTTCTGTGTCTGACAAACAATGCATCTTTTGAAGATGTTAAATACGGTTCACAACAAGCCGTGTTCTTCTTAAGGAAGAAAAAGCCTTTTTATATGCGTTTTGCCATCTGAATTCGGTGTCTTTTGTGTGCGGAGCGTCATTAGAAAACACAATGTGGAGCGCTTTGACACATTTATTAAAATGATAATGCACTGAAGTGTCTTTACACTGTTTCATATGTCGCTGCTTTTGCCAGCTGGGGGAACAAGGCAATATAAATAATCAGAATAACCAGAGCGCATTGTGTGCAGAATTTTAAAATCGTCCGAGATCAAATGTGCTGGAGTGCTGCTATTTAATGAAATGGATTTGAACAACTCTTCAACGTTGAGTGTATTTAGCATTATTTAGTATCGGAATAAAAGGAAAGGTATATGAAATGCCCCTCTAGATAACGTGAACAAAAAAAATGAATTCCTTGTTAGATGTGCTATTTAATATATTCATATGAGACCGCGCTGATCACATGCCTTCCATTATGCATCTCTAAGAATACATTACTCTGAGAATGGCTCAGAGCCATCAGGTCAGGCTCCTACACTATTTATTGCAGCATTATACAGGTCAGATTATATATGTTCCTAAAACATTGCTAAAGACTATGGCCTGTTATATAACCCTTTCAGAATATCAAGATTATTCATTTAGGCTGTCTTGATCCTCTGTAGAATTGCACACCGTAAGCAAATTGTGGCTGTAACAGAAGTATTATCATGGGAGGTACAGAAACCAGACGCATGAGGGTATATCAGTCACTATATTGGTCACTTAACCTCTTCACATAAAGGTCTTCAGTTTTAGCCGTACAGATGGCAGTTGCAGCCTGCAGTATCTTCATGGCTCTGACATATCTAATTGAACCTTTACTATACTAAAAGGATGGTGTGTGAGATAGAGGTTTATTGACTAATGTGCTGGTTTAAAGGCCATGAACACCTTGGAAGGCAATTTTTGTTTATGATTGCATTTTACACAATTTTGTTTAAAATCGTATTTTCAATTGGCCTTTATTAAAAATATTGAGCCATTCTGTCACAAAAGGTTAAATGGTTTTTCTAGCTGTGTGACTGGTACATTCACTTTCACTTTGTGCTGGTCATCTAATAACCCTTATCTCTAAACTGAGAGGTTTAAACACTTATTTAAAGGGAACCTGTCACCTCCAAAAGTGATCTAAAACTGCCAGCATTACCTTATAGCAGCCCCCAGTCTGTTATTGATCATGTGTGTGAGCCAGAAATTCGATCATGCATACTAGAAAAAAAGCTTTTTTTAATCTCCATGAGCGCTCTGTTTCCTGTGAGCTTTAAGTCAAGGGGGCAGCGGCCTCCTTGCTTCAAATCAAATAAAGCCCGCCTCTTACCGGTCCCCTCTTGACTGTGATTTACATATTTTCTATTCCTTGGGATCGCGCAAGTCTGACGCCTGTGCGGTGCACCCCTTGTGACTGCATGATCCCATCTCGGGCTCCCGCAGTCAGCAGGGCATAATTTTCTCACTGCGCATGTGCTGGCAAGAATCAGCGTGCACGCCTGTGCCGGCGAGGTATATTCACAGCACGAGCATAATCACTGGCTTTAGTTCTCCTGGTCCTGCAGCCCGTGATCACGCTCGCGCTGTGAATATACCTCAAGGGCACGCACGTTGATTCTTGCTGGTGCATGCGCAGTAAGAAAATTATGCCTGGCTGACTGCGGGAGCCCGAGACGGGATCGTGCAGTCACAAGGGGTGCACCGCGCAGGCGCCAGACTTGCACGATTTCAAGGAATAGAAAATATGTAAATCACAGTCAAGAGGGGACCGGTAAGAGGCGGGTTTTGTTGGATTTGAAGCAAGGAGGCCGCTGCCCCCTTGACTTCAAGCTCACAGAAAACAGAGCGCTCATGGAGATTAAAAAAGTGTTTTTCACAAGTATGCATGAAAGAATTTCTGGCTCACACACATGATTTTCTTTTTAGAATACTTGATTGATTGTTAAAATAATCGATAGAATACTCCTATTTCTAAAAAAAATTGTTTACTGCAGCCCTACATGCAATGTTTGTTAATTTTTGGTGAAGAATTCTGAGGCAAAGCCAGGAGTGGATTCCATAGGAACGGGAAATCTAAAGAAAGGACTTCTCCCTTCTCCTGCACCTTACACTGCATCAAAAGCAACATGTATTTCCAACCTTACATACAGTTTATGCATCTGGTTTATTTGGGACAAAAGGCTGTACAATAAACAAGAGATCCCTAGTTAAGTTAGGTTTACACACTCCAATTTGGGAATAATGCAGCTTATCGAGGCGTATCATTTGTAGCACAATTTGGGCCGTATTGGACCTGCAGATCATTGCTATCAAGCGTTCGTAGGAATGCTTGTTAAGGATTATCTGCCTGTGTAAAAGTGCCAACGCTTACCCTATGAATGAGCAAATGCAATCATTGTTTGCTGGCGGCAGGTCGTGCCATCTAATCACGTTCTGCTGTCGGCAAGCAATGATACTGTATGTGAACAAGTGATGGCATTAGTGATCACTCCTCCCCATACTGTGGAGGAGATCGCTGTATGGAAATTGTTGGGAAGCAAGACGTAATGCTTATCTGCAGGTGTAATATATCCCTTACACACGCCAAACGAACACGTGTTCCCCCAAAATCCGGCAGTGTAATAGACAAGATAGCAGATAGAAACCCTCAAAATTCAGGTTAGAGGTTAAGGGTGTATTACACCTGCTGATTTTTGGCAGATGATCGCTAATGAGCGTTCAGTAACACTTGTTAGCAATCATTTTCACTGGACAATCTAAATCTTTTGACAGGTTAAAAAAATCATTTGCAGGCGGCAGATCGTGGTGTCTAATCAAGTTCTCCTGCCGGCAAACAATGATTCAGTATGGAGAAGAGCAATGGTATAACTATTGCTCCTCCATATACTGAGGGGGAGATAATCTTGCAGTTTCGCTTGTTTTAAGGATACTTTACACCATAATCGCCTTGTATAAATGTACCTTAATACACCCTTTAATGATGCAGATCATTTAAGATTGGGTTCACATCGCATTTTATACTCCCCCCCCCCCCCCCCCCCCCCCCCCACAATGGAACTCTATGGTAAACGGATGCCACTGTCTGGCATCAGTCAGAGGCATCCATTGAATGTATACGTTTTTTGTATACGTTAAACGGATGGGAAAAACTTGATGTGAATCCAGCCTTATTTTGTAATTTTTACATTTGGTGATCCACTAGATAAGCTTGGTTTGGGATGTGACTTGCATTTTAGGCTACTTTCACACTCGCGTTTGATGCGGATCCATCAAAGATCTGCACAGATGGATCCGTTCAGATAATTCATCTGTTCAGAATGGATCCGTTTGTATTATCTTTAACATAGCCAAGACTGATCCGTCATGAACACCATTGAAAGTCAGTGGGGGACGGACTAGTTTTCTATTGTCGGAGAAAACGGATCCGTCCTGGCACACAATGTAAGTCAATGGGGACGGATCCGTTTGGCTTAGTTTCGTCAAGCAGACAGCAAAATGCTGCAGACAGCATTTTGGTGTCCGCCTCCAGAGCGGAATGGAGACAGAACGGAGGCAAACCGATGCATTCTCAGCGGATCCTTTTCCATTCAGAATGCATTAGAATATAAACTGATTCGTTTTAGACCGGTTGTGAGAGCCTGTGACTGATCTCACAAACAGAAAGCCAAAACGCCAGTGTGAAAGTAGCCTTAAACTGATTAGTTATTTGATGTTTTGTTTGCCCTGTATAGTCACTTTGTTGTGAATTTTATTAACTGCAGAACACTTCAGCTTTCAGCAGATAATAATCACTTTAGATCTGCATAATAGAGCATGCTTGTATACCTTGTCTATATACAATTATCTCAATTTTTAAAATAATGCCCATGACTGAGATCTAATATTACTTGCATGCATCTGCTTTTCAATTGCTTCTTAAAGATGTCAGGTTGGAATAAACTGTTTTGAAGAAACTCATTGACCCTGCAGAGTATAAAAGAAGCTGATTTTCCTTTCATACATGAACTATACCAGAGACAGCAGCCTGACTCACTTAGGCTACTTTCACACTAGTTTTTACTGGATCCGGCAGAGTTCAGCAAACACTCTTCCGTTACTGATAATACAACCGTCTGCATCCATTATGAACGGATCCGGTTGTATTATCTTTAACATACCCAAGACAGATCTGTCATAAACTCCATTGAAAGTCAAAGGGGGACGGATCCGTTTTCTATTGTTGCAGAGAAAACGGATCCGTCCCCATTGACTTGCATTGGGGATCTTGCCGGATCCATCTTGCTCCGCATCCCAGGACAGAAAGCAAAATACAAGTTTGCTTTCCGACAAGGAATGGGGAAAAAACTGAAGCGTTTTTCCCGGTATTGAGCCTCTATGACGGAACTCTATACCGGAAAACTAAAATGCTAGTGTGAAAGTAGCCTAAGCTCATGATTCATACTTGTCTGGTCCTCTACATTGCCTCTGGTGTCTCCATGTTCCGGTCCCTGCAGTGTTTACATCTGATGCTGTGTGGGCATGCTGCTCTGCTGCAGCCAATGACTGATCTCAGCAGTGATGTGGCCACAAAGATGTATTGTTTTGGAGAACAAAATCATAGGATCAGTCAACCTCCCTTTAGGATCTTTCCCTTCTTCCTTCCTACTCCTCCTTTTTAAAATGTGGATTTTTTTTTATTTATTTTTTTATATTGTTACATTTTAAATTAGTCTGAACCAAAAATTGTTGGCACACAACTCTGGTGCATTTTAACCCCTTAAAATATATATATATATATATATATATATTATATATATATATATACCGTATTTTTCTCCCCATAAGACCCCCCCACCCCCGGTGGCTGATCTGATGTCTGAATGGGGGGGTCTTATTTATATTGGGGCTCTTATCTGAGGTCTGATGGGGGGCATTCACATTGGGGTCTGGCTGAGGTCTGATTGTTGGTTTGATCAAAATACAACAGTCACAAAATGCACATAGATTTGCGTTCACATTTAGTGATCCTATGTGATGTAGAGTACCCTACAATAACGTACCCACTCAGTGTACATAAACATACACAACTAAGGATAAACTGAGACTAAAACGGGTATAGTAGCAAAATATAAATATACTTTATAAAGTGATACATAAAAATAGTTAATGCAATACATCAGATAAAAAGGTGGCCTGCACCTGAGGAGGACATAATATAGTCACACAAAAATAAAGGAGGCGACCAGAAAATTCATAAAGACACAGAAAAAATGTAGATATAGTACTCCAAACATACATATGCATATACAAAACCTATCCAATGCGTCTAGAAATGTCAGGGACCTCATTGATATGTACCTATATGTCTTCACATGAATTAAAAACTACCTATGCACTGTAACATGCGAAGACATACATGCACATAGCAATCGATCGCTTAGATAGTCCCACATATAAAGGGCAATCATTTACTTAAATGGTCCCATACCCATACACAGTGTCGGCCGTCTCATAGATGAAGAAACAGACTCTGTATGCATGTGTAGGCATGCACAAAAATATCATACGGCAAATAAGGTTATTGCCAGTACTTTCAATAAAGCCATGTATAGAAAGAGATGACAGGTGTCATGGTCTTACCTTCTCACTGTTCTCCTTCGTTTGACATGTGCTGGCGGCCATCTTGGTTTCTGGGTTTCTTGTAGCCTCCCACCCTGCGGCTCCTCCTTCCCACTGGGAGGAGCTGGATGCCTAGCTCATATATATAGAAGGTCTGTGGCTTCAGTTCCTTGCTTGGTCCTCCTGTGTGCACATGCTTCAAAGACTGCTGCTGCTTCTGGTTCCTGATCCTGGCCTCGTCTGACTACCCCGTTGGTTCCCGATCCTGGCTTCGTCTGACTACCCCGTTGGTTCCTGATCCTGGCTACGTCTGACTACCCTCCTGGTTCCTGACCTCCGTCTACGCAAGACCCTGCTTCAGTTTAGCCATCCGTTTGGACTTTAGCTACGGCTTGATTTTCAATAAAGCCTTCTTATTCCACCTATCTCTGTTGTACGTCTGGTTCATGGTTCCATGACATTAGGACCAAGCCATGAATTCTGACGGTACAGGGCCATCCTCGCTACCTATGCTGGTTGCCAGACTTGATCAGCAGGATCACCTGTTGGGTCGGTTCGCTGTGGCGTTACAAACCCTGCTTGAACGCACGGCTCATTTAGCTTCCGTTGCCGATGGGTCGGTTGTCGCTCCTGGGCCCGCTCCTACTGCCGCTCCGGTTGTTGCGCCAGAGTCTACCCCGACACCTGTTGCTGCACCTGCGGTGTTTCGGGGTATGACCGGTTCTGCCCCCCTTCCACAGCGCTTTGGGGGAGAGCCAACTCAGTGCCGAGGTTTCCTTAACCAGGTGGCCATTTATTTCGAGTTGCTGCCACATGCCTTTCCTACTGAGAGATCAAAGGTGGGCTTCTTGATCTCGCTGCTCTCGGACAAGGCCTTGGCCTGGGCCAGCCCTTTATGGGAGAACAACAATCCGGTGGTTGCCGAGTTTTCCGGTTTTGTTGCTTCTCTTCGGAAGGTATTCGATGTGCCGGCTCGTGCTGCCTCTGCTGCGAAGCTCCTTATGTCCATCAGACAGGGTTCACGATCCGTAGCTGAATACGCCATTGAGTTTCGTACCCTGGCAGCAGAGGTGGGCTGGAATAATGAGGCTCTGGTCGCTGCTTTCTCTCATGGTCTCTCGGATGCCTTGAAGGATGAGATTGCAGCCAAGGACCTACCAGTGGAGCTCGAGTCCCTTATTTCTTTCCTGATTTTGATTGACACCAGACTCAGGGAGAGACCTTCCTTTAAGGAGAGCCTGCGGAGGCCTTCTAACAGATTGGCGCCTACGTTTGCTGTCCCACCCGTGCCTCCCTCTCCTCCCACGCCTCCTGGGGATGACTGGTCTGGGGGTCAACCCATCCAGCTGGGGGTTGCTCGCCTGTCCGAGGGGGAGAGGGTACTCCGGAGACGCGAGGGCCGATGCATGTACTGTGGTCTCGGTGGGCATTTTCGGTTGGCATGCCCGAACCGTCCGGGAGACGCTCGCACCTGAGATCCTGTCGGGGGCAGATCTTGGGTGGAGTCTCCTCGTCCCCGGTTTCCCGTGTTGACAAACCACTGATTACTGTTGTCCTCTCCTGGGTCGGGGGCTCGGTGACGACCCAGGCGTTGGTGGACTCTGGTGCTGGTGGCTTGTTCATTGATAGTGTGTTTGCCGCCGCCAATTCCATTCCTCTGCAGCCTCGAGGTTCCCCACTGGCTCTTGAGGCGATAGACGGCAGACCCCTTCTGCCGCCACACGTGACTCAGGAGACCCTTCCAGTGGGGATGGCCATTGGTGCCGTTCACAGAGAGTCGGTCTGTCTCCAGGTTATTTCGTCTCCACACTACTCGGTGGTCTTGGGGTACCCCTGGCTCCAGAAGCATAATCCGACTTTCGATTGGAGATCGGCCGAGATCCTCTCGTGGTCACCGCAGTGTGGGGCTAGTTGCATCCATGGGCCTGTCAAGTTGCTGTGTACTTCCTCGGACTCTCTGTTGCCTCCTGAATACGAGGAGTACCGGGATGTATTCGATAAAGTGCGTGCGGTTGCCCTACCTCCGCACCGCCCATACGATTGTGCCATAGAGTTACAATCTGGTGCCGTTCCTCCTCGTGGCAAAGTCTATCCACTGTCGGTAGTGGAGAATGAGGCCATGGAGGAGTACGTGAGGGAGGCGCTTTCACGCGGACACATTCGCAAATCCTCGTCCCCGGCAGGGGCTGGATTTTTCTTTGTGAAAAAGAAGGGCGGTGAGTTGAGGCCTTGCATCGACTACAGGGGTCTCAATCGCATCACGATCAAGAACGCTTACCCGATACCCTTGATTTCCGAGCTGTTCGATCGCCTCAAAGGGGCCACGGTCTTTACCAAACTCGACCTGAGGGCGGCATATAACCTGGTAAGGATCAAGGCGGGCGATGAGTGGAAGACCGCGTTTAACACCAGGACCGGTCATTATGAATCCTTGGTTATGCCCTTTGGGTTGTGCAATGCGCCCGCAGTCTTCCAGGAATTCATCAACGATGTTTTCCGTGACCTGTTGCAGCAGTGTGTGGTGGTCTATTTGGATGACATCTTGGTATATTCTGCATCCATGGAGGCCCACATTCTGGATGTCAGACGAGTGTTGCAACGCTTACGAGAGAACAAGCTGTTCGGTAAGCTTGAGAAATGCGAATTTCACCGATCCCAGGTAACCTTCTTAGGTTACATCATTTCCGCTGAGGGGTTCTCCATGGATCCTGAGAAGGTTTCGGCTGTCTTACAGTGGCCCCAGCCCAGTGGGCTTCGTGCCCTGCAGCGCTTTTTGGGCTTCGCCAATTATTATCGGAAGTTCATCAGGGACTTTTCCATGCTAGCCAAGCCTCTCACGGATCTGACCAGGAAGGGCAGTAATCCTCAGGTCTGGCCGCTCGAGGCCATCCGAGCTTTTGAGGCTCTAAAGTCCGCCTTTGTGTCGGCTCCGATTCTGTCGCATCCCAACCCTGGGTTGCCTTTTGTCCTCGAGGTGGACGCGTCTGAGACGGGAGTAGGCGCCCTCCTGTCTCAGCGTAGAACACCAGAGGGTCCTCTGCTTCCTTGTGGGTTTTACTCCCGGAAACTGTCTTCCGCGGAGTGCAACTATCAGATTGGTGACAGGGAGTTATTGGCCATCGTGCAGGCCCTTAAAGAATGGAGGCACTTGCTCGAGGGCTCGGTGGTTCCGGTTCTCATCCTGACGGACCACAAGAATCTGACCTACCTCTCTGAGGCCAAGAGATTGACACCACGTCAGGCCAGATGGGCTCTGTTCTTGTCACGTTTTAATTACGTGGTCTCCTACCTACCCGGCTCCAAGAACATCAGAGCGGATGCCCTATCACGGCAGTACTCCGAGCTGTCCGGGGAGGAGTCGATTCCGACTACGGTCATACCCCCGAATCAGATCCTGGCTGCTATTCGCACCAGCCTGACCTCTCCTCTGGGTGAGCAGATTTTGGCGGCTCAATCTGGTGCTCCCTCTGGGAGACCCAACGGCAGATGTTTTGTGCCTGAGGAGTTGCGCACTCGGTTGTTGCGAACCTACCATAACTCCAAGGCCGCGGGGCACCCTGGAAAGAATCAGCTGTCCTGGGCGGTTTCACGTCTGTTCTGGTGGCCTTCTCTACGTTCCGACATCGCCGCATATGTAGCGGCATGCTCCGTTTGTGCCCAGAGTAAGTCCCCTCGGCACCTTCCGTTGGGCCTTTTGCAACCCATAGCCACCGGGGAGCGTCCATGGTCACACCTGGGGATGGATTTCATTGTGGACCTTCCTGCATCCCGAGGCCATACGGTCATTCTCATGATTGTGGATCGGTTTTCCAAAATGTGCCACTGTGTTCCTCTCAAGAAGTTACCCTCTGCACAAGAGTTGGCTTCGATTTTTGCCAGGGAGGTCTTCCGGTTGCACGGTTTGCCCAAGGAGATTGTGTCGGATCGGGGGAGTCAGTTTGTGTCCAGGTTCTGGCGCGCCTTTTGCTCCCAGTTGGGGATTCATCTCTCTTTCTCCTCGGCCTACCACCCTCAGTCCAATGGGGCCGCAGAAAGATCCAATCAGGCCTTGGAGCAATTCCTTCGTTGCTATGTCTCCGATCACCAAGACAATTGGGTTGACCTCCTGCCTTGGGCTGAGTTTGCCAGGAACACGGCGGTGAACTCTTCCTCTGGGACGTCTCCCTTCATGGCCAATTATGGGTTCCAACCTGCCGTGTTACCGGAGGTATTCTCTCCCCAGGATACTCCGGCTGTGGAGGATCACCTTTCCGTCCTACGTACTTCTTGGGTACAGATCCAGAGGTCCCTTGAGGTCTCTGCGCAACGCCAGAGACTCCAGGCTAATCGCAGACGAGCGCCCGCTCCTTCCTACCAGGTCGGAGACAGTGTATGGTTGTCCACCCGCAACCTCAACCTTCGAGTGCCCACTCCCAAGCTGGCGCCTCGCTTTGTTGGTCCCTTCCGAGTGCTTCACAGGGTAAACCCGGTAGCCTATGCCCTTGCGCTTCCTCCTGGCATGCGGATCTCCAACGTGTTTCATGTCTCCCTGTTGAAGCCATTGGTGTGTAATCGTTTCACTTCCTCGGTTCCTCGGCCCCGTCCGGTCCAAGTGGGCAATCGTGAGGAATATGAGGTGAGCAATATCCTGGACTCACGCCTGGTCCGCGGTCGGTTGCAGTTTTTGGTCCATTGGCGTGGTTATGGTCCAGAGGAGCGTTCCTGGGTTCCCTCCACAGATGTCCATGCTCCTGCGTTGCTCCGAGCCTTCCACGCACGCTTCCCTCTGAAACCGTTCCTTACTCCGCGGAGGAGGGGCCCTTGAGGGGGAGGTACTGTCATGGTCTTACCTTCTCACTGTTCTCCTTCGTTTGACATGTGCTGGCGGCCATCTTGGTTTCTGGGTTTCTTGTAGCCTCCCACCCTGCGGCTCCTCCTTCCCACTGGGAGGAGCTGGATGCCTAGCTCATATATATAGAAGGTCTGTGGCTTCAGTTCCTTGCTTGGTCCTCCTGTGTGCACATGCTTCAAAGACTGCTGCTGCTTCTGGTTCCTGATCCTGGCCTCGTCTGACTACCCCGTTGGTTCCCGATCCTGGCTTCGTCTGACTACCCCGTTGGTTCCTGATCCTGGCTACGTCTGACTACCCTCCTGGTTCCTGACCTCCGTCTACGCAAGACCCTGCTTCAGTTTAGCCATCCGTTTGGACTTTAGCTACGGCTTGATTTTCAATAAAGCCTTCTTATTCCACCTATCTCTGTTGTACGTCTGGTTCATGGTTCCATGACAACAGGGAGGAATCACCCAGACACCCGCATCCACTAAGTAAAAACAGGGATCCGGGAGATGCACCAGTAGCATGCACAAAGTAGCTAATTATGCCATAAAGAAGATGATCGTTGTAACATACCCATAGAGAGAGAAATCTGTCCAACTCAGGAGAGCCACGTACCCCGACGCGCGTTTCGGCAGTAATGCCTTCCTCTGGGGGATGTTGGTTTGATAAGCGGTCTGATTGAGGGTCTTGTTAACATTGGGGGTCTGGGGCTGTGAGCTGAGATCTAATTAACATTGGGGGTCTGATCTGAGATCTAATTAAAACATTTTTTCTTATTGTCCTTTTCTAAAACCTAGGTGTGCTTTATAGGGCGCAAAATACAGTAGTTTTTATTATGTTCTACTACTTTGCACAATAAAACCCCTTTATTGTTTTCCATACAGCTGTGTGAGGGCTTATTTTTTTGTGGAATGATTGTACTTTACATTGGTACAATGTATTTGACACGCCTGATGTGTTTTATTCTTTGAGTTTTGTAGCATCCTTGATTTAAAAAAAAAATACTGTCATTTGTAAAATGCAGATACAAATGATGCACAGGCCTCATGTGTAATTAAATAAGCACAAAGCCATAAAAAATACTTTCCACCCCTTCCCCCCCCCCCCCCCCCCCTACACTTACTTCAGTGCAGCCCCAGAACCATGCAGGCCTATGCAGGAGCCCAGCTTATCCTGGTTTGCCATAATGGTTTGTTTTGCCAAACGAATTTAAAAGTGATTGTTTATGGCGACAGTCGGTGAGAGAGAGTGCCTTTTCTGACCATCAGATTATATTTTTTTTCCGTAGATATATAAAAATGAGGAAACGCGTTCGATTCACCCCTAGTGGTAACAGCTACTGCAGCAGCATGTAACAGCTATTACTAGAGAAGTGGTTTGCGTATTTTACAGTAAAGGCTTTGTGTCTGCTAATACAATCTAACAGGAGAACACGGACCCCTGTTCTTGTGACTGGCGGGGGCCCCACGAGTCAGACCTCCACCGAACAAACACGTTTTCCCTATCCTTTGAATAAGGACATAAGTTATTTTAACGGGATATCCCCTTTAAAGTACTGGAAACCCTTTTTAAGAAGTATAAGTCTTTTCTTTAGGCCCCTTTCACACGGGCGTTGCGGATTGGGTCCGGATGCGTTCAGAGTGCGTTCAGTGAAACTCGCACTATTTTCCAAGCAAGTTCAGTCAGTTTTGTCTGCGATTGCGTTTAGTTGTTCAGTTTTTTCCGTGCGAGTGCAATGCGTTTTGATGCGTTTTTTACGCGCGTGATAAAAAACTGAATGTTTACAAACAACATCTCTTAGCAACCATCAGTGAAAAACGCATCGCACCCGCACTTGCTTGCGGATGCAATGCGTTTTTCACGCAGCCCCATTCACTTCTATGGGGCCAGGGCTACGTGAAAAACGCAGAATATAGAACATGCTGCGATTTTCACATAACGCAGAACTGATGCGTGAAAAACAACGCTCATGTACACAGACCCATTGAAATGAATGGGTCAGGATTCAGTGCGGGTGCTATGCGTTCACGTCACGCATTGCACCCGCGCGGAAAACTCGCTCGTGTGAAAGGGACCTTAGGGTTTCCTTTTGCTAAGGATACAGTTGAAAAGCAAAGATTGCACTCTGTTCACACAGCCTTGCACTTAAGGGAAACCTATCGGACATGTTATATATTCACCAGTCCAAACACTTGCTTCCCCAGTGATAATCGGTACCAGCAGTGGTTGGTAGTAGATTAAGGGCCTGTTCACACAACAGATTTTACTGCGGATTTTGGTGCTGACAGCCGTGCGAAAATTCAACCAAAAACCTGTAGGCAGCTGTGTCCTTTCTGTCTCCTATGCATTTCAATGGGAGGAAGAGGTCAGGGCTGTCCACGCCAAAATTCCACAGTAACACCCGCCATGAGGATAGGCACTTAATCCTCAATGCCAAACAGACTTATTAATGTGGGACTGGGGTAAGATAAATGTTGGATACATACCATGCCTAGTTGGAAAGCTGCTAAAGGGTTTATGGCGGGTTACAATAACATGACTGCTTTCTTTCCAAAAACCATGCTTTACCTGTCTAATCCTGGACAATTCCTTTAAGCTTGTAACATTTATCACAAACCCTACAATCCTTTAAAAGTTCAAGGGGGTTTTCCGTATTTTTATATTGATGGCCTATCCTCAGGATTCCCTTCACCTCCACTGATCAGCTGTATGAAGATGCCTCTTCCTAGGCCTTGTGACATAACTTTAATGGGTCCCATGGCCTAGGCACAGCTCAACCCATTCAAGTGAATGGAGCTGAGCTTGTATACCAAGTACAGTCACTATCAAATGGACTGCACTGTGCTTGGTGAGCCACGAGGAGGCCGTGTCTTTTACTGGACCTAATAGCTGATTAGCTGGGGTGACGGGTGTCAGACCCCCACCAATCTCCTATTGATGACCTATCTTGAGGATAGCCCATTAATATGAAAATCCTGGAAAATCTCCCTTTAACATTGATATCTCAAATGACAACATATTCCCTGGATAGGACCACCAACCACAAGGAGAAGTTGACTGTTCTTTCCGCCCACAGGGCACCAGAGCTGAGGTACAACTGCAACCTTAGAACCCCTTCTAGCTGTACCACTGAAAAATAAATCCTATATCTGTATGTATGTATGTTATCTATTTTGCTTGGTTTTCCCATTAAATTTGTAATTTCACTTATTTACTTATTACTCAGATCAAAAGTCTGCATCCCTTACTTGAAAAGAAGCAAAGTAGCACATATCCTCAATCTCAGCCCTCCTCTGAACCTGAACCCAGTCTGGTTCAAAAATCACTGTGGTAAGTTCTAGTTGGACAGTTTATAGCAACTAGCCAATCCTACAGATTTCCATGGCTTTCCATGGTCTTTAGAAATTGTCCATTCATTAATGAACATCAGCATTATGATGTGGCAAATAAGAAAATGTATTTATTATGAAAATGGCAGCATATGTATGGCAATGTCCATCTTTAGGCTGGCAATGATTGTGTGCCTCCAGGATGGTATGCCAGTGGTCTAAATAAATCAGTATACGGATGTATAACGTAACGTACATCACATTAGAGAGGCCAAGGAATCGGTAGTATGACCTGATGGATATAACGGAAATCATCTAGAACGTGTGCTGTGGTCACTGGTCTTTCTATCTGCTCTATATGTATGTGCTCATTAACAGTCTCGCAATTTCAAGGACTCAATTTTTTTCTTTTAGCGTACACTATGGCAAAGTATGGAATGTCCATGTGTGTTCTTGGGATGGCCGAAGAATTTAAGGGGGAAATTGCCGTCAATGCTTTGTGGCCAAAAACAGGTAACATGTTCTAGTTATCACTGTCTTCACTTTCTCTGCTCCTTTCTTTGTTAGTTAAAGGGAACTTTTCACAATTAAAAATAACGTACAGGCAGCTGTTATAGAGCAGTAGGAGCTGAACAGGTTAATATATAGTTTTATGGGAAAAGATTCAGTATAACTTGTATTTTAGTCATTTACATTCCTGCTCATTCTGGGCTTAGGACCGTCTGCTTGACTTCAATCGGTGACTGACCGCTTTCCTTCTATGACTGTATATACAGAGGTAGCTGTCAATGACTGATAGGCCCACCTTCGTGACTTCAAAGCCCAGAATGGGCAGGAATGTAAATGAATAAAATACAAGTTATACTAATAAATTATATATATATTTCTCTAGCTCAGCTCCTGCTGCTCTATAGCATGCTGCCTGCGGCATACACCAGGTTTAGTATGACAGGCTACCTTTTAAACATGGATACAGTATATGGTTTTTTAAATAATTCTGCTCAGTTTTTCAAATCAACAGCACTGCTATATGTAACAAAGAGTCAATCAATCTGACTATTATTACACAGATGTGAATGTCATAATATGAAGGCAGCTTCCCGGTATGTCCATCAAATTCTACATTTAGAAGAGAACAGCCTGTTATGTAACACTTCTTACTGTCATGTAAGAAATCGAAGCACAATACAGTTTGAAAGGGAAAGCTCTTAAGACGCATTGAGTCCTCCCAAGATTAAATCTACACATTTAATTGTTCTATAAATACCTCCTTCCAGCATATCTGTGTTCTTTTTGGTTGGACATAATATAAGCTTTTCATAATGGTCAGCCATGTTTCAATATACATTCCTTTTGATAATATTTCAGAAGTCCAAGGTCATTATAGTAATTTTTAAACTTGTGAATACTTGATGTACTCCTATCCATTCAGCAACTAGAGGGCATAAATGTACATAACATAGATTTATTTATGGTATTCTGTTTAATTTGAGTATAGATTAACATTATCCCCGTCTTTCAGTGTTAAACATGGATATATGTTTTTTGTAATAATTTAGATTGAATTAATTTAGCAATAATTCTGTTCAGTTTTGCCTTTCAAATTAATAGCACTGCTATATGTAGTGGGCATATATAAGGTCAGTTTATTAGATAAATGTGATTCCTTCTATTTGACCAAATCTCAGTCACCTCATTGACATAAGCTGACCATAAGGGTCCATTCACACATCCGTGGTGTATTGCGGATCCGCAAAACACCCGGCCGGCACCCCCATAGAACTGCCTATGCGTCCTTGAAGTTCTGGGCCGCGCTCCTGAAATGCGGATGCATAGAGCACATAGTGTGCTCTCCGCATCCCGTTCTGCCTCATTGAGAATTAATGGATCCGCACCCGTTCCCGATATTGCGGAACGGATGCGGACCCATTTGCAGACGTGTGAATGGACCCTAAGGCTGGACATTTTGCCTATGATTAAACTTGGTCCCTCTCAGTTATGTGCATTGATGCATATGTTTTCTTAAAGGGGTTACCGCACAGGATGGGTGATAATTGTGTAATTGTCCCTGTTCCTCCCCACTGCATGACAAAGTACTGTACCCGGCTGTTTCCATCTACCTCATCGATGCTGAGTGGAGCAGCATATGTGGCCACCAGTCCATGCAGGCAGTTGTGCAATGAGAAAGAACAGTGGGCTCAGGAGCCCCCTGCCATCGATCAGATATTTATCACCTATCCTGCTAAAAATGTACCTTTTGCAGTATGTAACAAATAAAAACCATTTAGGCCTGGGCTACACTGCAACTTTTTGTAGCGCAACTTTATTGATTTTTAACTATTGAACTACAGCTGCAGTACAAAAGATTGCATTAAACTAAATACGTTCATTTGGACTGTAGCTGTACTTTAAAAGTTAAAATCAATTAGGTGTGCTACAAAAAGTCGCAGCGTAGCCCTAGCCTTAAACAGTGATCAGCTGGACCCAACCCCCCAGTCACATTTATTGTATATGGAAAGGCAGAATCCTACTACCCTTTTTCATTTAGGATGACGCTAGCATTCAAGAGTTGCTGTAGGCTTGCTTTTACCTTTTAGAGGTGCTGTAGGGAAAGTGTATTGGGGATTATTTATATATATATATATATATATATATATATATATATATATATGTACTTAGGACTGCCATGAGGTATTTCAATTATACCTGGCTGTCCTCATATTTATATGTTAAAGGATAGGGGATAACTTACTGACTGCTGGGGGTCTGACCACTTGTAACCTCACCTATCCCAAGAATAGGGGTCCCCTGATATAATGGAGCGGCAGGTCGGGCATGCACCATGCCACTCCACTCATCCTCCATGGGACCACCGGAGATAGGAGAGTGCAGCACTTGGCGATTTCTCTCGGTCACATAGAAAATTAATGGAATGGTAGGGCTTCATCAGATTGGGGGAACAAAACCCTATTCTCAGGATCAATGAGGATCCCAGCCATCAGACCCCCCAGCCATAGGGGATAACTGTGGATAGGGGATCATTTCTAAACTTGGCACAACACTTTTAAAGCTTATTCAACATGATGGTGAATGATTATGGTTAGCAATAAAAATAAAAAAATTCCAGAGGCAAACTGATCTTGTCTTTACACATTAACCAGCATTATACCACATTGTTTCTATATGGTGTATGTCGGCTATTGACTTGGAACATTAGAATTATGAGTACTGTGTTTTTCCTTCCTTTTCACAGCTATACATACAGCTGCTATGGATATGCTGGGAGGATCAGGGGTGGAGAAGCAGTGCAGGACCACTGACATCATAGCTGATGCTGCATACTCCATTTTGACCAAGCCAAAGAATTATACAGGAAACTTTGTAATTGATGAGGAGTTACTGAGATCTGAGGGGATCAAGGATTTTGATGTCTATGCAGTATCTCCAGGTACTAACTTTTAGACATGTACACAATAATATGAATGTGACTATGTAAGGGAACTTGTCACTATGAAAATGCAGTGTAATCTGCGGGCTGCATGTTTTAGAGCAGGAGGTGCTGAGCAGATTGATATATAGCTTTGTAGGAAAAGATTCAGTAACACTTGCAATTCATACATTTATATCTCTGCTCTTTTTACGCTTGGGTGTCATGTGGGCGGTGTGGACAGCTAACTCTGCATGACTAAGCATACAGGGAAGGCTGTACATTACTTAGTAGGTCCACCCACATGACTCCTAAGCATAAAGAGAGCAGAGATTTAAATGAAAAAATGACAAGTTAAAAGGGTTATCCCATGATTAATGTAAAAAATGAAAATCAGACATCGTACAGTACATGACAATCTCTTCCTAACAAAGCTAGAACCAGCCCTGTACCTCACACGGATCCAGAGATCTCCCCATTCATTGCTCTGCTAGATTTATATCAAGCTGAAAGCTCAAGGGGAGTGTCTTTTCTGCTGTAGCTAAGGGGGCGTGTCCATGCTCTCCCTATCACAGCTCAGGAGGCAGATGAAGAATGAAACTGAGCATGTGCGGCCAGCTCAGTGAGGCGGACAAAGAAATAAGAAATTAAGTGGCGCTATACAGATACATTTTATTGAATAACTCACTGGCGATACAACATTTTTAATTACATGCAATTACAAAAGTATTCAGATCCTTTGTTGGTTTCAAAACTGTAGAATATTATTCATGGAACAACCCCTTTAAAATAAATATTTTCCCTATATATCTACTCGACTCTGCTCTATAGCATGCTGCCTTCAGACTGTACTGCATTTCCATGGTGACAGATTCCCTTTAATTAACGTTCCTTTAAAATTTTATGAATTTGTTACCACTTTTAGGCTACATGCATACGACCGTTGTGTGTTTTGCAGTCCTCAAATCGCGGATCCGCAAAACACGGATGGCGTCCGTGTGTGTTCCGCAATTTGCGGAGTGGCACGGACAGCCTTTAATATAACTGCCTAATCTTGTCTGCAAAGCGCAGACAAGAATAGGACATGTTATATTTTGGGGGCGGACCACGGAACGAAGCAATGGATGCGGACAGCACTCTCGGATGCGGACAGCACACAGAGTGCTGTCCGCATCTTTTGCGGCCCCATTGAAGTGAATGGGTCCGTATCCGAGCTGCCAAAACTGCGGCTCGGATGCGGACCAAAACAACGGCCATGTGTATGAGGCCTTAAGTGGATATCTGACTTTGACTAGAATATGCTAACTAGTTGTGTAATATATATCATAACTATATAGTAGAGTCTTGAAATTACTATTAATAACCCCTTTGTGGTATTATTACGTAACAACTTTTACCGCATAAAACAAGCCTACATACAGCTATGTTGATGAGGGGGGGGGGGGTTGGCTTCTAGAATAGATAAAAAGGGGGAAAAAAATCTTGTAACCTTAAGTACCAAACTAGACTGCGTCCTCGGCTGTATATGGGTTAATGGGGTTTTCCCTCAATGTACATGTATCACTTTTCCACACCTATTCCCTCAGCATCTATGGAGCTCACAGAAAAAAACTAGCACTGTACCAACTGTTTCCGTCCTCAGGAGTGGATTGGGAATTTAAATTGGCCCTTGGGAAAAAAAACTAAAAGTCGTCCCTGTGTTGTAGGCGGTCTCTCATGGCATGGCTTCCAACCGGCATTTTGTCATCAGCCACACACAGTAAAGGCTACCCAGAAATGTCTCTGCTATATTGCAGCACTTCCTTGGCCTGCCCAGTTGCCAAATTTATCGCCAATTGAGCATTTATGGGATCTGCGGAGATGCCTGAGTGTGCAGGATCTAGAGCAAACTTGTATTTTGTTCATTTAAATTCCTGCTCATAACCGACTACTTGACATAAAAAAATCATAATATCAGTGATTGACCACCTTCCTTCTATGACTGTATACAGATATAGGACCACATCCTTGACTTCAAAGCCTAGAATGAGTATACATTTTTATTAAATTACAAGTTTTACTGAATATTTTTCTACAAAACTATACATCGATCTGCTCAGTTCCTCCTGCTCTATAACATACTGTCTGTAGATCGCAATGCATTTTCAATGTAACAGGTTTCCTTTAAGATCCAAGAAAAGTGGTGTGACAGGAAAAATCCAAGAAGACATGAAGTTGAGAAGTAAAGCCAGCAATAGACTATAGATCATAAGTCCATTTTTGTCATGTAGATCAGTTGTATCTGTAAAGTGGTGCTCATGTTTGAACTTGATCTTTAAGATTAAATTAACATGTGGTATGTTTATTTTATAGGACATCCATTGCTTCCAGATTTCTTTTTAGATGACGCTCCAGATGAGCTCACCAGTAAAATTGAGAAGTTTGGTATGTGACTACATCCTTTAACTTTCATTTAGGTTTCCTTCACACACAAATTATGTCTGGAGTTTTATTTTACCACTAAAAAGTCCCACTGCATGTTTTTATGTTTTTGTTTTTTCAAAAACAAACTGATCTATTTTATTTTTATTTTATTTTTTTTATTTTTTTCCAGTAGAATAGACAATGTCTGAAAAATGCCAGTATCAACATGCTGTGGTTAGGAAAAAAAAAACTCCCATTTTTTATTTTCTGATGGCAGATTTTTTTTTTTTATTCTATTTCATGAACATGATTATGGGGCTGCCATCTTACCTGAGCGTTTGTGAAAAACATTTAGGCTGGGTTCACATCTACGCTTTTAACTCCAGTAGTTTGTTCCGGCAGAGGAACAGACTGCCAGAGTATACAGTACCTCTTTAATGGGATCCGGCTACTTTCTGGTATATATGAAAATGCTGCATTTAGGCTTTTTTTGTCCGTCAGAAAGCCGGCATATACACTGGATACAAAGAATTTTGGCACTCTGTTCTTCCGCCGGAACATACTGCCGGAATTAAAAGCACAGATGTGAACCCACCCTTAAGCCTCGTTCACACATCAATGTTTTGGTCAGTCCATCAGTGATTGTGAGCCAAAGCCAGGAGTGGAGCCTCCACAGACATAAGGTATAAAGGAGGGATCTGCACCTGTTCTGTGTTCAGAGCCGCACCTGGTTTTGGCTCAAAATCAATGATGGATACAGGGGCGGACTGAGAACCCTCAGGGCCCCCGGGCAAAATAAATCAAGGGCCCCCTTCCAGGCCCCACCCATGTTCCACCTTCAGCCACGCCCATGTCCCACCTATCACAAGCAGCAGGCTGGGGATGGGCGGGACTCGGGAAGCTGCAGGCAGGGCCGGTGCAAGGATTTTTGCCAACACAAGCGAAGCTACATTTTGGCGCCCCCGCCCGGATGGCCCTGGCCCCATCCATGATCACATCATTACCCCCTATTGTGTCATATTTTACCCCCCCCCCCCCCCCCCCCCCCCAATCCCCATGGCACATCAATCCCCCCTCACGGCCCGGCCCCATTCCCATGTGACATACTCTAAGTGCAGACATTTACATTGTCCACCCGGCCCTCCCTCCAGGCTCCATCATGTCAGTGTCCTGGTCACACAAACTAGCGCCAGAGCAGAGGCGCTCAGGATTAGCAATAGCACGGCATCGCATCACCCCGCCCATAATTTTAAACACATCATTGATGCTGTGCTAATCCTGAGCGCCTCTGCTCTGGCGCTAGTCAGTGTGTGCGCTAGGCTAGCTAGCCTAGCGCTTTGCGCTCAGATGGCCCTGGCCCCTGGGCGCTCATCTCATCATTTTGAATTAATTTAAATCAGATGATCATATTAATTATTATAAAATAACATTCAAAAATAAAAATTCTATTGGGACCTACCCTAACAAGTCCTGACCAAGTCTGCCGAGTGCCGTCTCCTGCGCTGCTGCTGGCTGCCGCCTGCCAGTGTGCGTCTGTGACCTGTCAGACGGTCTGACTCTGCTGAATTTATATATGACTGACTGAATGAATCATCTGATTGACTGACTGACTGACTGACTGACTGACTGACTGACTGACTGACTGACTGATTTTGATCATCTAATCTGATAATTCTGATTCAATTTCTTGGCGGGCGTGGGCCGCGGCTGCTGGCTGTGTCTACTTACGCCCCCTGTGCAGAGGCAGCCTGAGTGGTGCGCTGAGCCAATGAATGAATCTCAGACTCTTCCTAGCTATGTTGCCCTGACTACGACGGCCGGTGTTCCGGAATTTTTTGCTACCCGCGTCACTTCCTGTAGTGACGTGGGAGGTGTGTCTCTCGCCTCGGCTTCTCATTGGCTCTGCCGGGGGTTTGTTGGCGCAGGCGCGGAGGATTCACCCGTAGCGTGAACACGCCGAAGGTAGCATATAATTCCGGGCCACTGCGCATGCGCGAAGGTAGCAGAAAATTCCGGCTTCGCGCATGCGCAGTGGGACGGAATTTTCTGCTACCTTTGGCTCCTACTGCGCCGAGCCGTCTTGTTTAGCGAGCCGAAGTTAGCAGAAGATTCCGGCCCACTGCGCATGCGCGAAAAAAGAAGGCTTGGCGCAGTAGTGCCGAGTCGGTTAACAATAAAGGTTAACAAAATGCTAATATCTAGACCTCTTCAGCACCTGTGACGTTTACTTGACAGTATTTTAATTAATTGGTCATTCAGACCACATTACGTCTAGCTTGAAGTGCTGACTAATATAAAATTATAAATCTTTATTTCATTTCCTTACAACTATCTTCCACAATATAGACATAATACTGTCAAGTAAACGTCACAGAGGTGAAGAGGTCTAGATATTTGCATTTTGTTAACCTTTATTGTTAACTGGCTCGGCGCTACTGCGCCAAGCAGTCTTTTTTTTTCGCGCATGCGCAGTGGGCCGGAATCTTCTGCTCACTAAACAAGACGGCGGGAGGTATCTGTGACTGTTGCCCTGACTACGTCTACGATGAGCGCCGCGGCCGCCGGCCGGCACACGCAGGGCGGGCGGCGGGTTCAAGTAGGTCACAGGTGCAAAAAAGTCATTCATTTTTTATTTTATTTTTTTCGCACACCCCAAAAGGCCGGCCGGTGGGCCCCCCTTTCAGCCGGGCCCTCAGACCAAGTCCGCCCCTGGATGGATATCACTGACCAAACACTGACGTGTGAATGAGGCATTATAGAGATGTTTTACAGCAGCCACATGGGCCGTAGACACAAGGATTGGAGAGGACATCACTGACTTCTATGGGAGAGTTTTCTAGGCAGCATGCTCTGTGACCTGTGCAGAGGTCAGGAGGAAGTAGATAAGCTGTGATGTTTGTGAATGGTTGATCCTGTGTTATCTATATATAGGTGATATGTCATTCTAATCTTGCCTGTGATAATGAGATGACTGCTGAAAAGTGATCTAAGTGGTGCCTATTATTAGTCTTTATTGTCAGTGTGAAAATTTCAGGCTTTTAGGATTTTTTTTATTTTTATTAATATGGTGACATGAAAAATTAAAATTAACAACCCCAAAATTCTTTAAACAGGTCATTTTCTGATGACACATTCCCTTTATGCTAACATTAGGAATTGTCACTTTTCCTGCGAAAACAACTCTGAAAACCGTATATGCAAGAAAAACACCATTAAAAATATGCGTGAATTCACTCTAACAGACTTTCTGTATATTTCTATATTCACATTTGCGTGACTGTATTCTGGTAGTCCGTTCTGGCAGAGACAAAGAACAAAAGAATTACGTTATCTGGCATAGCAGACAACTGAGGAATGCAGTTTTAAATTTTTTTTTTTATTTATTATTTTTTATTTATATTTTTTTTCCTTCCAAAAAGCTGGCAAACTCAAATGATCCCCTTATAATGAATAGGGATCTGCTGTGTCCGACTATGCCACATCCAGTTATTTTGATAGTCTACTACCGGAATACAATACCGCAGATGTGGATGTAAAATGTTACAAATGTTCATTTGCTTGGATTGTCGCTTACTGAAAATACATTAACTTTTTTTTGATTCTATCGTTCTTTATATTTTCAAGGAGGGTCTGCAGCTTTCAAGGAGGGTAAACAAGTGGCCTCAAGTCCCAGTAGTCCTGTGGAGGAAACGTTTGCTGTTATTGGAAAATCTATCAATGAGGAGGCTGTCAAGTCTGTAAATGGAGTTTACCAGTTTGTGCTTGCAGGTAGGGGTTTATGTAATCCAATGTTATTATCTTCAAGTATAAGGACTAGAGCTAAGATTTCTAGGTGTAATAGTTGGGTCGCAGCACTCATTTAAAGACAGCTGGGGGATGAAAAGTTTTTTTTGTTTTTTTTACTTCCTGGTTCTCTGAATATCTGATTTGAGGTGTATAAGGGGGTAGACTGCAAAGTTTTAGGACAAATTAAGGGGGTTGTCCTGGCTTTTCCTATTGGTCACTATCACATTGGCGAGGGTCTGATACCCGGCACCCCCACCGATCAGCTGCATGAGTAGACTACGCACGCACTGCCATCTCCCTTCTCTCTTCTTGCCCGCTGCTGTCTATAGTTTTTGCCATAGACTGCAGCAGCGGACAGGAACAGAGAAGGGCGGCGGCACGTGCGCACGCCATCTCCTCATGCAGCTGATCGCTGGGTGTCAGACGCTCGCCAACCTGATATTGATGACCTATCCTGAGGATAAGTCATCAATAACAACCCCTTTAAACTCCTAGCCTGATCCAGTCATCTATACCATTGTGAATGAATGAATAACTTATATAGCGCTACAATTGCGAACTAAATCGCCTCAAGGCGCTTTTGCAGCCCTTGACCGCCTGTGCTTTCAGAAGAGGTGGGTCTTGAGCTTCTTCCTGAAGGCTAGATGGTTTTCTTCTGAGCGGATCTCTGCAGGTAGAGTGTTCCATAGCCGGGGTCCTTGGACTGCGAATCTTCGTTCGCCTTTTGATTTGTAGCGGGTCTTGGGGATATGGAGGAGGTTCTGGTTAGCTGACTGGAGGGGGCGACCAGGGGTGTAGTGCTTTATTTTTCGCAGAGGTATTGGGGTGCTTTCCCTTGTGTACATTTATGGGTGAGGCAGAGGGTCTTGAATTTGATCCGATCCTTGACGGGTAGCCAATGGAGGGTCTTCAAGGACGAAGTAATAGATTCCCAGTTGTTTTTTTTTTCCAGTTATCAGTCTGGCGGCTGTGTTCTGGACAACTTGTAAACGTCAAATTTGATATTTGGGAAGCCCTAGATAGAGGGAGTTTGCGTAGTCCAGTCGGGAATTGATGGTTATTCCAACTACTGCTGCGTCTCCTTCAGGGATGAAGGGAATGAGTCTGCGCAGCAGGCGAAGAAGATGATGGGATCCACTGACTAGCCAGTGTACAGCCAGTGACCATATATTGCATCAAACTTTTAACTACAAATATTTAATTTTTATGAAATATTGCTTGAATAAATCTAAGTAGCAATGTCTCAATATGCCAGGTGTCTACATTTTCAGAAAATATATTGTAAGGGGGTATGTGATTTTTGGATTTTATAATATTTGTTTTATCAGTGCATGCCAAATGCTTAAAAAACAAATGTATACTATTTATCATGATGTACAGTGTAAATGTAAAATACAGGGAGACAATTTGGCTGGTGATCCAATATTTTTGTTTAACAAAGGGAACCTGTCAAGTTAAACTTGGTATTTTAGCTGCAGACAACATGTTACAGAGCAGGAGGATCTTAGAAGATGGATATAAAGTTTTATAAAAGAGTTAGCATAAACTGTAATTTATACATTTAAATTCCTGCTCATTCTGGGCTTTCAAGTCAAGTAGACGGTCCTATCGATGATTGACAGCTATATCTGTATACACAGTCATAGATTGAAAGCTGTCAGTCACTGATAGGAGCAACTCCTTGTATTCAAAACCCAGAATGAGCAGGGATGTAAATGACTAAAATACATGTTATACAGAATATCTCCCCATAAAACTATGCATCAATCTGCTCAGCTCCTCCTGCTCTATAACACCATGTTCAACTCCCTTTAATGCTCTGTCCATCCAATATTTTATTAGTGATCTTTTCTCCTCCATTTTTTAAGCTGTGCTCTGACTGGTTGAACAGTTTTACTATTAAGATTGTTTTGCTAAATCATCCCGATGAATATACTTAGAGGGGTTACCAGAGCAAGGGTGGCAGCAAGTTCCGTCCACTGTGGTCAGAGTACACTGCACTTTCCTTTAAAGGAAGTCTGTCACCCAGTTGTATGCTGCTAGGTTCTAAAAGCTCCAATGAGTTCAATATTCATGAGCTCACGGCTCTCCCCACTCGCCTGCCTCTGACAGGTGTGTTTTTGTTTAGTTTTTTTAGGTTTTTTTTCCCCCCTCTCATATGAATTGGCAGCAGATAGACTGGGAAAGCCATGAACTCATTAATATAGGAATTGTTCGGCATGTGCTGGAGCTGTTCAGCACAAGATTTTTGTAAAAAGTCAATTAAAGAAAGTGATTCCAACCTATAAGAAAAAAAAACTCAAATTGGGTGTATAGATACACTGGGTTCTAGTATAATATACTGAGCCAACAAACGAAAAAAGACCAATAACCCCATAAGGAATAAGAGCCCACATATAAAATACATGTAGTTTATTAAATACACAATTCAATAACAATAAATATAACACAAAGGCACAAGGTAAAGGGGGGGGGGGGGGGGGGGGGCGCGCCCCGTGTGCGGGACCAAGACCAGCTACCCTCACATATACCAGACTAACAGGGAAAGAGGGTCACAGACACTGGGTATAAAACCGTATACTAATGGGAAAACTAAGTTCGCCCAAAGTAACCTATGAACATGTGTGCTGCATGCAAAAAATAACAGTCAATGTGGTCACACATAGCAAACTTGCCCACTTACGGTAACATAGATGGCCATCAGATAATACAAATGATATCACCATAGACAGGGGTGAAGCAAGGATGCTATGTGTAAGCAATATATAACACTAAAGTAACAAACTAGCCATGCATGAAGCAAAAACACAAATTACCCATGGTATGCCGGATCCCAAGGTCGGTGACCAGAGCTGTACCTCGACACGCGTTTCACCGAGAAAGGCTTTGTCTTGATGATTTAGTTGTCTGCAGGAACAATCCTATTATCCGATAAATGGAGCGTTTTGCTCATTCATTGGGTCATGGGCATGAAATTTACACCAGCAGATCACGATTACTGGCATTCGTATGAACACTTGTTGGCAATAACCTCCCCAAACACTGAGCAGTGTGAAGGGAGAAGCTGCAGACATTGTAACTGTGGCTGAAAGCGGGAGACAATGAGGGACATTTATCAAGTGTTTTATACTGCTATTGGAGCGTAAAAAGGTTGCAAATTATGGTGCATGCCATGTTTGTGCCACAGTTTGCGACTCTTCACTTCTCTTTTGAAAAGTGGGCACATATTAGCCAGAGGGGCATGGCCTCTGACAGATTTAGTGGCTTTGATTTGAATTTCTAGGGCAGGGAGATACAGGCCACTTAATGAATTTAGCTAATTCTGTGCCAATCGACTTTATACTAACACCGGTCTTAGTATATCTGCCCCAGTGACTTCTAAAGGGAAACCAGATTATAACAGAAGTATCAGCTGTATAATTAGTACAACCTACTTACTGATTCCAAGGAGTGTAATTACTGGAGATCTAATATGTACACACCTACTAATACAGGGCATGGACGCCAATGTCCAACTGCAAATGATGTTATATCTTAAAGACTACAGCTTTTATTATAATTTCCGCAGTAATAAAGAAGTACTATAGTTGGCCAATTCTCATTGTCTGTAACTGCAACCCCTTACTAAACAAAATGGGAACAACAAGTAATATTAGATAAGATCTGAGACGGAATGAATATATTTAAAGTTCTAACAGGACTTGCCACCACTAGTGATTATGAGGGGAGAAGGACCTGCCAGCATTGATTCACTGATCGTGGTTGTTTTGCTTCTTTATTTAGGTTCAGATGAAGGCACATGGTATATGGATCTGAAAAATGACAAGGGTGCCGTTGGAAAAGGTGAACCACCTATCAAAGCAGATGTGGTGATGAGTATGGATAGTGAGGACTTTGTAAAGATGTTTACAGGTTAGTTTATGGTATTTCTTTTGAGATGTGGGCATTGGATACCTTCTAGAAATAGAATAAATTATTGCAGAAGTCTTCATGATTCATTAGTGTTAAGAAATAATTGTTCAGAATAGTGTTACACATATAGTTAAAGGGGGTCTGCAGTTAGTTCTTTCTGATGACCTATCCTCTGGATAGATCATCAGCATCTGATCGGTGGGGGTTCGACACCCGGGACCTCTGCCGATCAGATGTTTGAGAAGGCAGCGGCGCTCCAGTAAGCGCAGCAGCCTTTTCTCTGATTACCGCAGGCCCAGTGACGTCATGACTATTATCACTGGCCTGGGCGCGGCTAAGCTCCGTTCAAGTGAAGAGGGCTTTGCCGTGCCCAGGCCAGTTATACTAGTGGTGACGTCACTGGGCCTGCGGTAAACAGAGAAAACGCCGCTGCACTACTGGAGCGCCGCTGTCTTCTCAAAGAGTTGATCGGCGGGGTTCCTGGGTTTCAGACCCCCGCTGATCAGATGCTGATTATCTAGCCAGAGGAGAGATCATGATAAAGAAAAAACGGTAGAACTACTTTAAGTTAAAACAAGATGAATATCTGTAAAACGGGGATGCCCAACCTGCGGCCCTCCAGCTGTTGCAAAACCAACTCCTAGCATGCCCGGAGAGCCTACAGCTATCAGCCTACAGCCGGGCATGTTGGGAGTTGTAGTTTTACAACAGCTGGAGGACCGCAGGTTGAGCATCCCTGCTGTAAAAGAACAAAGACATAAAGAACTGTGCTATTGTTGTTACCTTTGCTTATATTAAAAGGGGTTAGTCACTTAATTTTAACTTTTACAAATGTGCTGGAAGCAGTACTATTATTAGTTTGATAATCTACAGTTCTAAGCCCATCAGCATTGTTGTCCCCAGCTGAACAGTGCCACCCACTTATGTACTACAATCAAACCCTCACCCCATTACACAGCCGTGTGGACCTAAGATGACCATTGATGGACGGACAGGAGACCAGTCCTGTCTATCTGCATTGGATAATACTGCAAATGGTTTGTGTGTTATTTACGCATGCCATGTGCAGTATTATTCAAAGGAGGATTAAAGAGGGCCTTTCACTAATATACAAACTAAAAACTAACTATACCTGTGGGCAGAGCGGCGCCTAGGGGTCCCCGTGCACTTACTAGTATGCCTGGGCGCCGCTCCGTTCGCCCGGTATAGGCTCCGGTGTCTCAGCTCAGTCTGTTGTATTGGATTGATTTTTTTGTAGGAGGCGTGTCCCTTGCTGCAGTGCTGGCCAATCGCAGCGCACAGCTCATAGCCAGGCTATGAGCTATGCGCTGCGATTGGCCAGCATGTGGCCATACATCAGTGGTCCTGTTTGGAATGGATTGGTGTGTAAACTAGGGAATCTATTGTACTACGCAAGGGGACGGCACTGCCCATCAGAGCTGCTGTCTCCCATTGAGCAAATAACAGTATAATCATTAGTTGATCATAGTTTCCAGCAAACTTGTAGATGTTATTTAAAGTAATTGGTCATTTTATCATAAGCAATAAAAGCGTTATCAAGTTATATTTTTTTTCATGTTATCTTACCCACAGTAGCAAGTCTTACAAGACTATAAAGTATACTTTTTTTTTAACAATGGAAATCTATGCAGAAAAAATGCCACTGTTGTTTTCTAGTAGTAGTAACTATGGGATTTCTTCATTACAGGTAAACTGAAGCCTACAATGGCATTCATGTCGGGAAAGCTGAAGATTAAAGGAAATATGGGTCTGGCAATGAAACTAGAAGCACTTATGGGCCGGATGAACTCAAAGTTGTGATTTTGTTACGTCAAGTTGGTTTTTATATGGAAATTTCAGAAAAGGGATGAAATTACTTGACTACGGGCTTCACTACAGAAGAATATGCTGTGAAAGAGAAACTGAAAATTCTAGACTATCCAATACAGAGTTAACCAAAATAGAAATTTGTACATGACCTTCTTGTATTAATAGTTTTGCAAGGAGGGCATGAATACATTGAACAGATTTATTGACTCACTATACCAATATAGAATACTGTACACTTATCAATACTTCATTCAATTAACAACATGGTAAAACAACTTTTTTTTTTCCAGCTATTAAAGAACGAGATCTGCAGATCTGTTTTCTCTTTGACTGTTTTTGTCAGTGTGGTGAGGTTTTTAGGTAGCTGGATATGGACAATCTAGATAATCATGGTAGAACAAAACACTATCCATCCATTAGTATGTAAGCAATGAGATGAAAAACAGTTGTATATGTTTATTTGTAATTACCATGCCTTTAACAGGTGTATCCCAGATAAATCCGGGGGGGGGGGGGGGGACATTTAAGGGGTTGTCCTGTTTTACTAAGAAACCATACAACACTGAGGAGTAGGCTGTAGTAAAGCAGTGAGCTGTAGTTACTTAGCAGATGCAGAGCATAGCAGAGACTGGGACTTCTGGCCAGGCTCTGTTTTACCTGGCTGCAGCAGTGACATCATGTCAACAACATGAGATGTGCTGCAGCAGTCATGTGACAAGTATACAGAACCCTACTGCGAGAACTAAGTAAATAGTGCTAAATCCTTTTATGTCAGGCTAATCACCAGTGCTTTGAAACTTGAAACATCTTTTAACAATACCTACAACATCTACTTATCCTGATCTTTCATTCTGTCATCATTGAATCAGGTGTTTCATTCAGTCCCATTGCCACAGGTGTATAAAATCCACTCCCCGGCCATGCAGTCTGCCTTTTACAAAATTTTGGGAAAGAATGGCTCGTTCAAAAGAGCGCACTGAATTCCAGCGTAGTATTGTAATAGGATGTCGCCATTGTAACAAGTCAGTTTATGAACTTTCCTCCCTCCTAGATATTCCATGATCAACTTGTAGTGGTATAACTGCAAAGTGGAAGCATTTAGAATCCACAGCAACTCAGGATTATGAATAAGGGGAATCGAGAGCATACAGGTGACTTTGGGGGGGGGGGGGGTCTAGTCTGCATGTGACTGCAGGGGAGTATGATCGGAAACAAGCATGTCCTTTGTATATACAGTATTATATACAATTTTTTTATAAATCTGTATTACATAATAGGTATTTCTATACATATTGTGGAATGCCCACAAATCCTTATATACATATACACATACTGTATAAACTAACTATAAAGGGTAAATGTAAAAAAAATAAAAATACATCCATAGTGAGGTGCATACGCATATAGAGAGGGGACAATAAAAGAACAATATAATGCATAATGAGATGTATTGGGATGGACATATGGGTGACAAGGAAACTTTATTATCATTTTGGGTGATGGTTGATGAAGCAAGTTTCACTATGTGACTGAGCAGAAGGGTGTCTAGCTGACAGCAATTTTAGGCTGCTTGGATCACACTGGGAGGAGTCGGAGTAGGGTTGCCACATTTCCCAACAAAAAAAAATACCGGCTAAATTTACACTGGTAAAAGTAGGTATGGCTAAACATGGGTTGTTATTTGACACCAATGGTTTGATCATAATGTAAGTTTTGCGGCTTTTTTTTTTTTTTTTTTTTACACATTTGTGACTAAAATGATGCTCTAGCCTCGTGTGAACCGGTGTAATGAATGAGATTTTATTGAACAGCAAGTATCCACACAGCCAGGAAAAATCCCTCCTCTCCATCTATTTCACTGCTGAACTGTTCGGCCCTATGCAAAAGCCCAGTTTACCCTGCTTTGTTCTGTAGAATTAACAGAAGAAATTGGTTTCTGCACTTAGGAGTCCCTGCTCTGCTGACTCCATATATGGAGTCAGTGCTTTGAAAATACTGTCAGTTTGCTTGAGGATACCCCTGTGTAATTAAAGGGGTTGTCCGGGTTCAGAGCTGAACCTGGACATACCTCCATTTTCACTCAGGCAGCCCCCCTGACTTGAGCATCGGAGCGCAGGGCAAAGGCATTTTTTTGGAGATCCGGTGACGTACCGGGCTCTCCATGGAACTGCCAGCAAGTCCGGTGATGTCACCAGCACTGATGGGCGTGCTTTAGCACTGCCCTAGCCAGTAAAATCTCGCCCATCAGAGCCGGTGACTTCACTGAACACACTGCCGGGTTCAGAGCTTTTTTTCAGAATTATTTTTATTTATTTTTATTGTCTGTTCTGAACCAACAACCTTCTGTATTGAAGGCAAAGACTCTAACCATTGAGCCACAGAGCCCAATGTATCATTCATCCTCACCACAAAATTCAGTGTTTAGAAGTTTGCAAAAGAACATCTAAACAAGCCTATGGATTTTGGAATAGATGTTAAAATAGAACTCTTTGGCCACAATGAGCAAAGGTATGTTTGGAGAAAAAAGGGCACAGAATTTCATTAAAAGAACACCACTCCAACCATTAAGCACGGGAGTGGATCAATCATGCTTTAGTGTTGTGTTGCCACCAATGCAACGGGGAACATTTCACAAGTAGAGTGAAGAATGGATTCAATGAATGTCCAGCAAATTCTGAAGCAAATATAACACCCATAGTAAAAAATCTGAAGTAGAAAAGAAGATGGCTTCTACAAATGACCCTAAACACACCTAAAAATACACAATAGACTACATCAAAAGGTGCAAGCTGAAGGGTTTACTAAGGCCCTCCCTAATCTGATAATTGAAAATATGTGGCTAGACCTCAAAAGAGCAGTGCATGTAAGATTGCCCAGAAATCTCACCGAACCTGAGGACTTTTGCTAGGAAGAATGGATGAAAAACCCTCAAACAAGAACTGAAAGACTCTTGGTTAGCTACAAAAAGTGTTCAAAAGCTGTGATTCTTGCCAAAGGGCAGGGGTGCACCACCAATGAGGCCAGGTGAGGCGATCGCCTCAGGCAGCACCAGGTAGAGGCAAGAGGGGGTCAGCAAAAGGGTCATGGGCAATGAGCGCTTTCATTGTGGCAAAGGGGTTAGGTTAAGAAATTGGCATTGGGGGTGTCATCATTTTAGTTTTTGCCTCAGGCAGCAGAAAGGCTAGTTGCACCCCTGCCAGAGGGGTTCTACTAGGTACTAACCATGCAGGGTGCCCAAAGTTTTGCTTCAAGTCCTTTTCCTTTTTTGTTATTTTTAAACATGTAAAAACGGAGAAAAAAATACCATACTGTGGATAATGCACTGCTATGGGGGGATGTTTGAATGAAACAGTTATGGGGGATTTGTGGATGACGCACTGTTATGGGGGATTTGTGGATGACGCACTGTTATGGGGGATTTGTGGATGACGCACTGTTATGGGGGATTTGTGGATGACACACTGTTATGGGGGATTCGTGGATGACACACTGTTATGGGGGATCTGTGGATGACACACTTATGGGGGATCTGTGGATGACACACTTATGGGGGATCTGTGGATGACACACTGTTATGGGGGATCTGTGGATGACACACTGTTATGGGGGATTTGTGGATGACACACTGTTATGGGGGATCTGTGGATGACACACTGTTATGGGGGATTTGTGGATGACACACTGTTATGGGGGATCTGTGGATGACACACTGTTATGGGGGATCTGTGGATGACACACTGTTATGGGGGATCTGTGGATGACACACTGTTATGGGGGAATCTGTGGATGATGCACTGTTATGTGACTATAACCCCCATCATCCTAAATAATTTACACATGTACTGCAGTATATTGGTGTTTTGTTAAGGATGAGGGGGATTATAGTCACATTAAATATAAACACTGTCCAGGGACTGTACCATTATTGGCTGTGTTTATATTAAATATGACTATAACCTCCCTCAACCATAGGAATGCACCCATTTACTGCAGTACATCGGTGCATTCCTATAGATGAGGGGAGTTATAGTCCTATTTAACACACATTTAATTTTTAAACCGGCCCCTGAGCTGTCACTCACCCAGGACTTTAGGTGACAGGCTAGGGCAGGCATGTCCAAACTGCGGCCCTCCAGCTGTTGCAAAACTACAACTCCCAGCATGCTCTAATAGCTGTCAGCTATCCAGGCATGCTGGGAGTTGTAGTTTTGGAACAGCTGGAGGGCCGCAGTTTGGACATGCCTGGGCTAGGGAATAGCACAGGGTGACAGAGGGCCAGTAAAACTCTGTTGCTTTCTCTCTAACAGCAGGAATTGCACAGCTCTGCAACAGCGGCGCTCGTGGGAGGGAGTAAGCTGATTGAGGGAGGCAGAGAGCAGCAGTAGTTCCCGCCGGCGCACACCACCAATCAACGTTACATGCATGTGGGCAGCAATGCAGAGGGAAAGAACTGCTTTCCTCTCTTCTCCTCCTCCTCCTCTGGTATGGAGCGGACTCGGCCGGCAGATCTGTGGAAAGTACGTGCAGGCTGGCAGCATTCAGCATTAGTTAGGGCCGGCCATCTTGATTTGAGGCACATTCGCTTTATAAGACGCACTGACTTTTTCTCCTCACTTTGGGGGGGGGGGGGAAGAGTGCATCTTATAAAGCGAAAAATACGGTAGTTTTTGCTTCAAATACAAAGGGAATGTGTCATCTTTAACCACTTCAGCCCCGCTAGGTGAAACCCCCTTCATGACCAGAGCACTTTTTACACTTCGGCACTACACTCCTTTCACCGTTTATTGCTCGGTCATGCAACTTACCATACAAATGAATTTTACCTCCTTTTGTTCTCACTAATAGAGCTTTCATTTGGTGGTATTTCATTGCTGCTGGCATTTTTACTTTTTTTGTTATTAATCAAAATGTAACGATTTTTTTGCAAAAAAATGACATTTTTCACTTTCAGCTGTAAAATTTTGCAAAAAAAACGACATCCATATATAAATTTTTTGCCAAATTTATTGTTCTACATGTCTTTGATAAAAAAAAAATGTTTGGGCAAAAAAAAAATGGTTTGGGTAAAAGTTCTAGCATTTACAAACTATGGTACAAAAATGTGAATTTCCGCTTTTTGAAACAGCTCTGACTTTCTGAGCACCTGTCATGATTCCTGAGGTTCTACAATGCCCAAACAATAGAAAACCCCCACAAATGACCCCATTTCGGAAAGTAGACACCCTAAGGTATTCGCTGATGGGCATAGTGAGTTCATAGAACTTTTTATTTTCTGTCACAAGTTAGCGGAAAATGATGATGATTTTATTTTTTTTATTTTTTCTTACAAAGTCTCATATTCCACTAACTTGCGACAAAAAATAAAAAATTCTAGGAACTCGCCATGCCCCTCATGGAATACCTTGGGGTGTCTTCTTTCCAAAATGGGGTCACTTGTGGCGTAGTTATACTGCCCTGGCAATTTAGGGGCCCAAATGTGTGAGAAGAACTTTGCAATCAAAATGTGTAAAAAATGGCCTGCGAAATCCGAAAGGCGCACTTTGGAATATGTGCCCCTTTGCCCACCTTGGCAGCAAAAAAGTGTGACACATCTGGTATCGCCGTACTCAGGAGAAGTTGGGCAATGTGTTTTGGGGTGTCATTTTACATATACCCATGCTGGGTGAGAAAAATATCTTGGTCAAATGCCAACTTTGTATAAAAAAATGGGAAAAGTTGTCTTTTGCCAAGATATTTCTCTCACCCAGCATGGGTATATGGAAAATTACACCCCAAAACACATTCCCCAACTTCTCCTGAGTACGGCGATACCAGATGTATGACACTTTTTTGCAGCCAAGGTGGGCAAAGGGGCACATATTCCAAAGTGCACCTTTTGGATTTCACCGGTCATTTTTTACACATTTTGATTGCAAGGTACTTCTTACACATTTGGGCCCCTAAATTGCCAGGGCAGTATAACTACGCCACAAGTGACCCCATTTTGGAAAGAAGACACCCCAAGGTATTCCGTGAGGGGCACGGCGAGTTCCTAGAATTTTTTATTTTTTGTCACAAGTTAGCGGAAAATGATGATTTTTATTTTTTTTATTTTTTCCTTACAAAGTCTCATATTCCACTAACTTGCGACAAAAAATAAAAAATTCTAGGAACTCGCCATGCCCCTCACAGAATACCTTGGGGTGTCTTCCTTCCAAAATGGGGTCACTTGTGGGGTAGTTATACTGCCCTGGCAATTTAGGGGCCCAAATGTGTGAGAAGAACTTTGCAATCAAAATGTGTAAAAAATGACCGGTGAAATCCAAAAGGTGCACTTTGGAATATGTGCCCCTTTGCCCACCTTGGCTGCAAAAAAGTGTCACACATGTGGTATCGCCGTACTCAGGAGAAGTTGGGCAATGTGTTTTGGGGGGTCATTTTACATATACCCATGCTGGGTGAGAGAAATATCTTGGCAAAAGACAACTTTTCCAATTTTTTTATAGCAAGTTGGCATTTGACCAAGATATTTTTCTCACCCAGCATGGGTATATGTAAAATGACACCCCAAAACACATTCCCCAACTTCTCCTGAGTACGGCGATACCACATGTGTGACACTTTTTTGCAGCCTAGATGCGCAAAGGGGCCCAAATTCCTTTTAGGAAGGCATTTTTAGACATTTGGATCCCAGACTTCTTCTCACACTTTCGGGCCCCTAAAAAGCCAGGGCAGTATAAATACCCCACATGTGACCCCACTTTGGAAAGAAGACACCCCAAGGTATTCAATGAGGGGCATGGCGAGTTCCTAGAATTTTTATTTTTTTTGCATAAGTTAGCGGATATTGATTTTTTTTTTTGTTTTTTTCTCACAAAGTCTCACTTTCCGCTAACTTAGGACAAAAATTTCAATCTTTCATGGACTCAATATGCCCCTCACGGAATACCTTGGGGTGTCTTCTTTCCGAAATGGGGTCACATGTGGGGTATTTATACTGCCTTGGCTTTTTAGGGGCCCTAAAGCGTGAGAAGAAGTCTGGAATATAAATGTCTAAAAATGTTTACGCATTTGGATTCCGTGAGGGGTATGGTGCGTCCATGTGAGATTTTATTTTTTGACACAAGTTAGTAGAATATGAGACTTTGTAAGAAAAAACAAAAACAAACAAAAAATTTCCGCTAACGTGTGCCAAAAAAAATGTCTGAATGGAGCCTTACCAGGGGGGGGGGGGGGGGTGATCAATGACAGGGGGGTGATCAATGACAGGGGGGTGATCACCCATATAGACTCCCTGGTCACCCCCCTGTCATTGATCACCCCCCTGTAAGGCTCCATTCAGACGTCCGTATAATTTTTACGGATCCATGGATCGGATCCGCAAAACACATGCGGACGTCTGAATGAAGCCTTACAGGGGGGTTATCAATGACAGGGGGTGATCACCCCCCTGTCAATGATCACCCCCCTGTAAGGTTCCATTCAGACATCCGCATGATTTTTTACGGATACATGGATACATGGATCGGATCCACAAAACACATGCGGACGTCTGAATGGAGCCTTACAGGGGGGTTATCAATGACAGGGGGTGATCAGGGTGATCACCCCCCTGTCAATGATCACCCCCCCTGTAAGGTTCCATTCAGACATCCGCATGATTTTTTACGGATACATGGATCGGATCCACAAAACACATGCGGACGTCTGAATGGAGCCTTACAGGGGGGTGATCAATGACAGGGGGGTGATCAGGGAGTGTATATGGGTGATCACCCGCCTGTCATTGATCACCCCCTGTAAGGCTCCATTCAGACGTCCGCATGTGTTTTGCGGATCCGATCCATGGATCCGTAAAAATCATACGGACGTCTGAACGGAGCCTTACAGGGGGGGGGTGATCAGTGACAGGGCGGTGATCAATGACAGGGGGTGATCAGGGAGTGTATATGGGTGATCACCCGCCTGTCATTGATCACCCCCCTGTAAGGCTCCATTCAGACGTCCGCATGATTTTTACGGATCCATGGATACATGGATCGGATCCACAAAACACATGCGGACGTCTGAATGGAGCCTTACAGGGGGGTTATCAATGACAGGGGGGTGATCAGGGAGTGTATATGGGTGATCACCCGCCTGTCATTGATCACCCCCCTGCAAGGCTCCATTCAGACGTCCGTATGCTTTTTGCGGATCCGATCCATGTATCCGTAAAAATCATACGGACGTCTGAACGGAGCCTGACAGGGCGGTGATCAATGACAGGGCGGTGATCAATGACAGGGGGTGATCAGGGAGTGTATATGGGTGATCACCCGCCTGTCATTGATCACCCCCTGTAAGGCTCCATTCAGACGTCCGCATGTGTTTTGCGGATCCGATCCATGTATCCATGGATCCGTAAAAATCATGCGGACGTCTGAATGGAGCCTTACAGGGGGGGTGATCAGTGACAGGGCGGTGATCAATGACAGGGGGTGATCAGGGAGTGTATATGGGTGATCACCCGCCTGTCATTGATCACCCCCCTGCAAGGCTCCATTCAGACGTCCGTATGCTTTTTGCGGATCCGATCCATGTATCCGTGGATCCGTAAAAATCATACGGACGTCTGAACGGAGCCTGACAGGGGGGTGATCAATGACAGGGCGGTGATCAATGACAGGGGGGTGATCAGGGAGTTTATATGGGGTGATCATGGGTGATCAGGGGTTTATAAGGGGTTAATAAGTGACGGGGGGGGGGGGGGGTGTAGTGTAGTGTAGTGTGGTGTTTGGTGCGACTGTACTGACCTACCTGAGTCCTCTGGTGGTCGATCCTAACAAAAGGGACCACCAGAGGACCAGGTAGGAGGTATATTAGACGCTGTTATGAAAACAGCGTCTAATATACCTGTTAGGGGTTAAAAAATTCGGATCTCCAGCCTGCCAGCGAGCGATCGCCGCTGGCATGCTGGAGATCCACTCGCTTACCTTCCGTTCCTGTGAGCGCGCGCGCCTGTGTGCGCGCGTTCACAGGAAATCTCGCGTCTCGCGAGATGACGCGTATATGCGTCCAGGAGGAGTAAAGCAACCACCTCCTGGACGCATATCTGCGTACAGCGGTCGGGAGGTGGTTAAAGGTGTTGTCCGAGTTTTTTTTTTTTGTTCTTTGTATGTTTCTAACTAATCAAATATAAGGGGTTTACAATTCATCTTCAGTGGTTCCTTTCTCAGATTTCACTGAGGGTCACATGGCCTGTGATGTCAGCTTCTCTCCCTGCTCTAATGATGTTTTGTGTACAAACCTGAGGGAACAGATCTGTGTCTGTGCACACATCACTGTGTTGGCTACGCCCCCCCCCTGCACTGGCAGCTGCTGCTGTCTGCCCTCTCCCTGGATTCTTCAGGAAAGTTAACCCCTTCTACTATCAGAAGCACAGACTCAGGGCTGGAGGCTTTACTGAGCAGTTTCAGGCAGTGAAGAGACAAATGTTGGGAACATGATCTTCCCTTCTCATCCTAGAGACACAGAACTGACAGACTGGAGGAGTTCTGGAGAGCATTACACAAGAACAGGTAGGGGGAAGATCCTGTGTGTATCAGAAGTGTCATTGTACAGCTGGGACTTGTAGTCCTACACATACAACATGCTGCTGAGTGTCCCAGCTGTCCCAGACATTTCACTCAGGGCAGCACTTTTGTGCTAGAGCAGGAGGAGGGGCAGTCTTTTTTGATGCCCACAATTATTGATGAGGAAATCCTCAGAGATTGTTCTTATTGAAGGTACAAAGGGCCAGAAGAGAACTAGGGAATTGAGGAAATATAATTTGTTTTGCCTAAAACTTACATTAGTTATATATTGCTGACCATCAGATTTATATATTTTTTCATAACTCGGACAACCCCTTTAACTTTACACCTATTGGGGATCATTTCATCTTCAACTTACTTAAGTGTTCACATTAACAGTAATTTTGACCAGGGGTGCCCAAACTTTTGCATGCCACTGTATAATATTAAAATTTTCTAAGATACTCATTTTTGGGTTTTCATTATCTGTAAGCCATAATTATCAACATAAAAATAAATAAACTTGAATGAGATCACTCTGTGTGTAGAGAATCTATATATTATATGAATATCACTTTTTTAATTGAATTACTGAAATAAAATCGCTCATAGCCGGAACCCTGCTGTATGCGCCAGCATCGGTGACCGCAGCACATGCAGTATTCTGTCGGGTGCAGGGTGGCCATCGGGTTCCTGCGCTGCTGTCACGAGGACCCGATGGCAGGGAAGGCAGCCCGATGACCTCCTTAGGCATCATAGCTGCCTTCCGAGAGAGCCTGTGAGATCCATCCCCCCTGAATCTCACAGGCAGGAAGCTGTAAGTGTATTACAGTCTGTAATGCACTTACAACCAATGCATTACAATACAGAAGTATTGTAATGTATTGTAAAGGGAATCAGACCCTCAAAAGTTGAAGCCCCAGAGTGGGACAAAAAAATAAAGTGAAAAAAGAAGTTAAAAAGTAAAAAAAAAAAAAATTTAATTGGGAAAAAAAGAAAAGTTGACATATTAGGTATTGCTGCATCCGTATTGACCGGCTCTATAAAAATATCAAATGAACTAATGCCTCAGATGAACACCGTCAAAGAAATAAAATAAAAACGGTGCTAAAAAAAAAATTTTTTTGTCACCTTCCAAAGTGCAACACCAAGCGATTAAAAAGGCGTATGCCCCTCCAAAATGGTACCAATCTAACCGTCACCTCATCCTGCAAATAATAAGCTCCTACCTAAGACAATCACCCTAAAAATAAAAAAACTATGGCTCAGACTATGGAGACACTAAAACATGATATTTTTTTTGTTTCAAAAATGCTTTTATTGTGTTAATTGTAAAAAAGTAGACATATTAGGTATCGCCGCATCTGTAACAACCTGCTCTATAAAAATAGCACATGACCTAACCCCTCAGGTGAACACCGTAGAAAAAATATATATACGGTGTCGAAAAAGAAATTTTGTCACCTTACATCACAAAAAGTGTAATGGCAAACTATCAAAAAGTCATATGTACCCCAAAATAGTGCCAATCAAACCGTCATTGCATCCCCAAAAAAATGATACTCTACCAAAGACAATCGCCCAAAAAAATAAAATAAACTATGGCTCTCAGACTATGGAGACATTATAACATGATTTTTTTTTGTTTCAAAAATGATATTATTGTGTAAAACTTAAATAAAACAAGTATACATATTAGGTATTGCTACGTCAGTAACGACCTGCTCTATAAAAATATCACATGACCTAACCCCCTCAGATGAACACCTTAAAAAAAAACTGTGTCAAAAAAGCCATTTTGTCACCTTACATCACAAAAAAAGTGTAATAGCAAGCGATCAAAAAGTCATATGCACCCCAAAATAGTGCCATTAAAACCGTCATCTCATCCTGCAAAAATGATAGCCTACCTAAGACAATCGCCCAAAAAATAAAAATAAAACTATGGCTCTCAGACTATGGAGACACTAAAACATAATATATTTTTTTTGTTTCAAAAATGATATTATTGTGTAAAACTTAAATTAAAAAAAGTATACATATTAGGTATTTTCACGTCCGTAACGACCTGCTCTATAAATATATCACATGACCTAACCTTTCAGGTGAACACCGTAAAAACAAATATAAAAACGGTTTTAAAAAAGCCATTTTTTCTCAGCTTACATCACAAAAAGTCTAATACCAAGCGATCAAAAAGCCATACACATCCCAAAATAAAACCAATCAAACCGTCATCTCATCCCGCAAAAAATTAGACCTTACCTAAGAGAATCGCCTAAAAAATAAAAAAAACTATGGCTCTCAGAATATGGAGACACTAAAACATGATTTTTTTTCTTTCAAAAACGCTCTTATTGTGTAAAACTTAAAAATAAAGTGTAAATATTAGGTATCGCCGCATCTGTAAGAACTTGCTGTATAAGTAAAAATAATAAAATAAAAAGTATGTCAAAAAAGCCATTTTTGGTCACCATACATCACAAAAAGTGTAATACCAAGCGATCAAAAAGTCATATGCACCCTAAAATAGTACCAATCAAACCATCATCTCATACCGAAAAAAAAGAGCCCCTACATATGACAGTTGCCCAAAAAATAAAAATAAACTATAAATTTCAGAATATGGAGACACAAAAAAAACATTTTTTTTAAAAAATGCTTTATTATGTAAAACTGAAACAAAAAGTATAATATAGAGCAACCAAAAATCATATGTACCCAAAAATAGTACCAACAAAACTGACAACTTATCCCGTAGTTTCCAAAATAAGGTAATTTTTTGGGAGTTTCTACTCTAGGGGTGCATCAGGGGTCTTCAAATGTGACATGTCATCTCAGTAAAATCTGCCCTCCAAAAACCAATACGGCGTTCCTTTCATTCTGCGCCCTGCCGTGTGCCCGTACAGACGTTTACGATCACAAATTGGGTGTTTCTGTAAACCACAGAATCAGGCTAATAAATATTGAGTTTTGTTTGGCTGTTATCCCTTGCTTTGTTACTGGAAAAAAAATGAATAAAATGGAAAATCTGCCCAAAAAAAATTAATTCTGAAATTTCATCTACATTTTCCTTTAATTTTTGTGGAAAACTAAAGGGTTACCAAAGTTTAAAAAATCAGTTTTGAATACCTTAAGGGGTATATTTTCCAACATGCGGTCACTTTTTGAAGTTTCTACTCTAGGGGTGCATCAGGAGGTCCTCAAATGTGACATGGCAACTTAAAATTATCCCAGTGAAATCTGCCCTCCAAAAACCATATGGCATTCCTTTCATTCTGCGCCCTGCCATGTGCCCATACAGCAGTTTATGACCACATATGGGGTGTTACCATAAACTACAGAATAAGGGTAATAAATATTGAGTTTTGTTTGGCTGTTAACCCTTGCTTTGTTACTAGAAAAAATGAATTCAAATGTAAAATCTTCCAAAAAAGCGAAATTCAGAAATTTTTGGGTGGTTTCTATTATGTAAGCCTCACAAAGTGACTTCAGACCTGAACTGGTCCTTAAAAAGTGGGTTTTTGAAATTTTCTCAAAAAATTTCAAGATTTGCTTATAAATTTCTAAGCCTTCTAACATCCCCAAAAAATTAAATGCCATTCACAAAATGATCCAAACATTATGGGAATTGTAAAGTAATAACTATTATATAAGGTATCACTATCTGTTTTAAAAGCAGAGAAATTGAAATTTGGAAAGTTGCAAATTTTTCCTTTTTTTTTTTTATTTGGTATTTTTGGGAATAAAAATGAAAACTATTGAATGAAATTTACCACTATCGTGAAGTACAATGTGTCACGAGAAAACAATCTCAGAATGGCTTGGATAAGTAAAAGCATTCCAAAGTTATAAAAAAATAAAGGGACACATGTCAGATTTGCATAAATCGGCCTGGGATTTAAGGTGACAAGTGGCTCGGTAGTGAAGGGGTTAATTTTTGGGTTGTATGACTGTGAATAAAGCATGTAAATACCTAGTTTTAAGAAGGCTTGTCTGTATTATATCACATATCTGCTTTAGTGTAATAATTCAAGTAACCTGTAGGCGGCAGGGCATTTCCATTGTATTTTATCAGGAAAAGCGATCTTTCACACACTTACAAATTCATCACAATCATTTGAAGAGTAGCCAGTATTTTCCCATTAAACATACACCTTACATTTATACTGTGTTCTGTTTCAAGGTCTTAAGGATAAATTACTATTAAGTGTTGGTGTTCTCTTTATCTACAGTCTCCAGCCATAAACATATATCTTCAGTTCTTGTGTTGGCTGAACTGTAAAGAAATCCAACAAAGACATGAATGAAATTGCTCACTTTATACTGTATGTTCAGCAATAAACTGGATTCCATATAGAGAAATAATTCTAACATTTAATGTGTAATGGCCAATTTACCAGTGAGAAACAATTAGATCTGAGTAAAATTATTCATTACTTAAAAACTAAAATTTCCCCATGGGAATTTTCATATAATGCAGAACAAAGATTAATAAAAGAATAAATGCAAATCAAAATTATTGTTAAAGTAATGCAATTATTTTATCAATTGCGAAGAGAGCTTTGTAGATTTTAGACAGAGAATATCTTAAAGGGAACCTGTTATCAGAACTGGCTTATTGAACTATTTACATGTTCCCACTCTTCAAGCTGCCAGCTTTTGGAAATTGGCTTTGTTGAAATTCACAATAAGGGTGTCATCAAAAGGTAGTTCAGGTAGATCAGTGGGGCCTATCACTGGATGAGATGACTCACCGAGTCGTGTCCTATAAGCTGTCCAACTTGCTCTCACAGACCTCCCCTGGCTTCCTGATGTAATCGTCTGGCAGTGCGAAATCTCACGCAGGCGTAGAGGACCTCATTCTGCTGGTAGAATGTGCAATAACTGGCAATAAGCAGTCCCAGAGCAGGATTTAAATACAGCACAAGTCTCGATGACCGGCTTAAAGCCAAGCATCCTTCTGTTTCTTTGCTTTAAAACATGTAAACTGGTCAGGCTACATTCTTTTCTACCTGTTTGCCTGTATTTTTGAGCAGAGACTGTTACAGTACCCTGCCTTTATGAAGGGCCACTGGACCCTCAGAACAAGGATTAAGAGGATGAACACTGCAAAAAAATTTTACCAAATTCGGGGCATTAACAGAGCTGCCAGCAACCCACAATCTTTCCATGGGACAATATCCTGTTACAGAAGCAGATGTGAATCCGCTATACCAATGAATAGGTTTGGCTTAAGGCTACTCTGAAGGACGTTATCTAAGTGACCTCCCTGGTCTTTATCCTTTAATCTCTATATAGGGATCTGGACTCTGCTGTATAGGAACCACCAGGCAGCTACCTCTTAGAGCACCAAAGGATCAAGCAAGACCGTAGTCAGTGACAGCCCAAAGGTCTGAGTGGGCAGTACAGGGTCAATATGAGGAACAGGCAGAGAAGTCAAGCAGCAACAGGTCAAATACAGTAAACAGACAGGTGGTGGCTAACAGGCAAGCAAACAGAAGAATGGTGCACCTTTACAAAAAAAATAGCAACTGGAACCTATTGCTCGGGCAGGAAGTACAGGCCGCAAAGCATTAGCACAGGAGGTCCCTGTCAGGCATGAACCGCTGGAGATGATGCAGGTACACAGTAAGTGATCTGGTGGCCATGCCAACCAACAGCAGAAGGACTCCAGCGGGCAGAGACTGTACACTTACAGTGTACTAACTTTGATGGACCACCTAGCACATCTGGAGTCCACATTACCTTTCATCTCAAAATCAAGATTATCTCTAACGAAGACAGGTGATGGTGGAGACTTATTAATATGGAATGGAGTATGGTATTGCTTCAAAAGAGAGTTATGATACCTGGAAGGAGCATAAGAGCCTAACTTTATCGCCAAGTGTGAATATTAGCCCAGAAGAGCGCTTCCTATCTGTGGCCCTCTTCTGCCTGCTGACTGAGCCCTCAACATTCCATTGAACCTGGGCCCAAACCTGCTTCAGCTATTCAATGTATCACTACTTCAGTAGTGTTGAAATCAATAGAAGAACAAGAATCCAAACGTGAATGGGTGTATTTAAAACGTGAATGGGTGTATTCACTGACCCAGCTGTTTAGTGAAAATTTGACTAAAGGAAGGAATGACACATCTTGTCAACACGTTTAGTTTGTCCATTAGGCTCTGGGTGGTAGGCAGAGATGAGCAAAGTTTTGTAAAATTCGACTCAGTTGCTTCACCAAATTTTACAAAAAAAAGAAAGTAATTTGTCACAAAGTGGATCTTTTTGTGTATTTCTTTGCAAGCAGTGGGTACAATGACAGGGAGCGGCGATAGTGCCGCTCCCTGTCATTGTACAACTCAGATGCCATGTTCATAGCTTATAGCGGTATCTGATAGGAATAATACATTGTAAGATAATAAAAAAAATATTTACCTGATCCATTTGCTCGCGAAGGGCTGGCTGCTTGAAGGTCTCGCAAGAAATTTTGTGCGGCCCGAGATTATGTCATAACACATGGGCCATCATACGTCATCGCATGGGCCAGCCACCGTCGAGATATTCAAGCAAGATGGCGGTGGCTGTCCCATTGCGAGCAAATGGATCAGGTAAGTATATTTTTTTTATTTATAATATATTATTTCTATCAGATGCCACAAAGCAGATTTTTCTGTAAAATTCGGCAAAGCAGCCGAATCGGATTTTGCTAAACTTTGGATAATTGTTTTGTTTTTTACCCAATTTCAGGTTAAATCGATTCGCAAATGTAATTTATCTTGAAATTCGGATCGAATTTCAAAATTTAACTTCAATTCGCTCCTCACTAGTGGTAGGCAGATGAAAATGCCAAGTGTGCCTTAAGCTTGGCACAGAATGCCCTCCAAAATCTGGACACAAACAGCATACCGTATTTTTCGACCCATAAGACGCAGTTTCCACCCCCCCCAAAGTGCGTCTTATAGGCCTAATACTAATGAAGTGCTTCCGTTTTGGAAGCACTTCATTAGCACCGGAGGACCGGGAAGCGGTGAAGGATCTGTACTCACCGCTTCCTGGTCCTCTGCTCGGCTGTCTGCTGTGCAGGGCTGCGCACCATGTGACCTCACTGTGCGCAGCCTTCACAGCTGACAGACGAGAACCAGGAAGAAGAGAGAAAGTGCTGGTGGTGAGGAGCGGCGGCGTCCAGGAGAGGTAAGTTATTTTTTTTTGTGGTGATGGCTGACATGGGGGGCTGATCTGAGGCATTGGGGGGTCTGATTTGAGGTCTGATTAACATTGGGGATTTGATTGGGGCTGTGAGCTGAGGTCTGATTAACATTGGGGGGCTTATTGCTGGTCTGACCTAAGCTGTAATGGAAAATATTTTTTTCTTATTATCCTCCTCTAAAACATATGTGTGTCTTATGGACCGGTGCGTCTTATAGGGCAAAAAATACAGTAACTCTATCAGAGACAGTATTGTCAGGAATACTATGTAGTCACACTACATGTTGGATAAACAACAGTAAATGAGTAACTTAGTCAGTGGGATTGGATGACACTGTTTGGGAACTGGTTCACCCCCACCCAAAAGACTGTTTTGTTCTCATGAGTGTCCAGGGATGGATGAGTACAAGAACGGCGATGTTTCCCAAAAACTAGGCAATTTGGCTCAGGCACACACCCCACAGGCTAGTACATAAACCCTCACGTTCCGCATGTAAGAGGGCCACCAGTAGTTACGGGAACACCAAATGTCCGGTATTAGCAATAACAGGATGTCCCGCCAGAATCAGTAACCTCTTTTACAACCTTGACCTTAGATTGAAGTGGTACAAATGACTTCCCAGAAGGCAGGACCTTCAGGTATGAGGGTTGTACACCTCTTATTTCTTCTGCCAGGTCTGAGGAGACCATGGAAATGAAAATACCAGGAGAGAGTATTGGTTTGGGAACATAATTGCTCAACTGTACAGAACTAAAACATCTTGACAGTGCATCTGCCTTGATGTTATTCAGGGACGGAATGGGAATTCAAAGTGACCCTGGAAGAAACTTAAAGTAGCCCCCTGTTGTAGACACGTCTAAATCGACAGAAGGGCAGAATGAGGGGCAAAACAATTAGATGGGGCCAGCAATACCATATTGTGGCACAAAGCACTACCCCTGCAGAACCAAATACCACAGTGCAGCACAAAATAATGACCCATCAGCACAAAATACCTTTCTCAGAAGCTACCCCTCTGTGGTAGCCAGCACCAGCTCTCATGTTCCATCCCTCTACTCCAGTTGCCTCAGGAAGGCAATACAGTTGAAGGCAGAAGGCAGGAGGGCACCTGCGCCAGCTGGACAGGTAAACAGATTAAAACTGGGAGTGTGAACAATTAACTCAGGGAGCATCAGATAATTCATTCTGGGTGGCAGCCGCAAGTGGGGCCCAGGTGGCACTTTGAGCATCTGCCCACCAGTATGTTTCCCTGTAGGGTCTATGGCTAGTCTGCCCCTGAAGTTGTTAGACCCAGTCCAAAAAGTTACCCCAAAATTAAATCTAGCAAAAAAAAAAGGGCCCGTGTACAGTAGCTGACCTGGGATTCAACATTTTAGCAGAATCCAAATACATAAGACTCTTTATGATCCATAATTAGAGTAACACAATGAGTTGCCCTTGAGGAAGTATCACCACTTCTCGAACACCCATTTAATTGCCAACAGCTCTTGTTTGCAAATATCATACTTGGCTTCTGCCTTCTGCTGGAAGAAATTTATAGGAGAAGAAGGGATGGGGTTGTAAGTTAGTGAGACTTCATGGACCCTGAAATAGGACAGAATCTCGGAAGTGTCCACTTCAACTGTGAAGGGCTTTTGGAGATCCAGCTGAACCAGATTGGGGCAGTAATGAAGCGTTTCTTCAGAGACTCAAATGCTTGAACAGCTTCTGGACTACCGTACATCAGCCCACTTCTAGGTCTGTCAGAGGCTTAACAGTTTAGAAAATCTAGTGATACTTTTCTATATGTGATAAAATGTCAGGAAGCTTAAAACCTTTAAGGGTTGTCGGCTGTGCCCAGTCAGCAATGGCCTACATCTTAGCAGGAACCATACTAAAACCCTTCGCTAAGAGGATATTACTAAAAAAAAAAAACTCACCTCCTAAGCCTCAAACACATAGCTTTCTCGTTTGGCAAAAGTTTTCACATAATTTTTTCATCACAGCACAGACATGAGAGACAAGAGAAACCAAGTCAGGAGAGAAAATGAGTATGTCTTTTAAGCAAACAACCACGAAGAAGCTTATAAAGTCCATGAAAATACAATATACTAACCCTTGGAATACAATTGGAGTATTACAAAGACCAAAATACATACTTAGGTTTTTGTAATGACCTTTTGGGGTATTAAATGCTGTCTTCTATTCATCCCACAGACCTTATCCTGATGAAGTTGTAAGCTCCAAAGGATACAGATTTTTCACTGGAATCTTGTTCTGTTCCTATAATCAATGTATGGTCTTAGACCTCTGTTTTTTTCTCTACAAAAAAGAACCCTGCCCCACAGAGAATGAGGAAGGTCTAATTAATCCCTTGCGCAGACTGTCAGCAATATACTTTTAAAGCCTTGTGCCTAGGAACTGACAGATTCAAAATTTGCAGATGGGAATCAGGTATAAACTCAATAGGACAGTCATATTCCCTATGAGGAGGCAACTTGTCATATCCTGAAACAGAGAAGACATCTGAAAAATTCTCTAATTAATGGGGCAGGACAGGTTGGGAGCTGGAAAAGGAACAGAAAAAAAGTGTCATAAAGGTGGAATGGCAACGCATTGAAGTCAATGCTGATGCAACATGGGCCGCATCCATATTTTGCAGATCCATAATTTGGGGACCACAAAACGGGTATAGTCATGTGGATGGGGCGTAACAGTTTCCACATCATCGATTCCAAAAGTGGAACAGCATCAGCTTTCCTGAATGAACAATTATGAAATTGCTGAATAAGTGGCCGAGCAAGACTCCTGCCAGCAAGAGATTTTATAGGCTCTCCAGGGTCTCTAGATATCTTATTGGCCTACAGTCACCTAAGTTCATTCTGTTCCTACACTTAATTTTCCTGCTACTATCCATGGCACAGTAGGGCTCCTAATGCCTGCCACAGGTGTATCAACCACACTATACAAAATATGTCCTGTGCAAGTAGCCAAGGTGGCCTACATAGTAGCTTTGCTCACAGGAAAAGCCCTGGCCTGCTCTAAATGATTGGTTGAGATCAAAGACCTGACCTCATAAGAGTGGATCTTTGCTTCTGAGGGGGTGATTCTAGGGAAGTAAAAAACTCATTGTTACTTACCCACATACCAATCTTGAGTACTACTCATGCTGCTTTACCTGTGGAGCCCTTGCATTTGGCTTGCCCACCCTTGTATTTTGACAGAAAAAGATCAATGTCTGTCTCAGCTACTTTAGTTCTGCTGTAGGCAAAAAGGACATCTGTGCTCCAATTGTCCAGTAGTGCCGATGGGGCTAGAGAAATTCTAATGTCCTAAGTAGTGGCCTCAAGCCACATCTGTTTAGTAGTCACAGTGGGTCCCCACCTGCTACGTTACAATGATCTCAGGCAATGGACCTCTCTGGCACACCTAAATTGGGAGTACAGGATCTATACGGACACCAGGAACAATAAATTGTTATAGAACATGAACACAATCTCAGCAAGTCTCGGCACCATAACTGTCTCTTTTCCTGCTCCACCTCCTTGAGCTGCAGTTCCAGGACCTCAGCCACAGTTTGTTTCTCATTCCAGTGCTACCAGATTGCACCTACCACTGCTGTCACAATATGTTAATCTCAAGACTTATCTTGGCTTCCTAAACCAGTGCACCATACATTTTAAACCTTTTGCCCACCAGTTCCTTAGGGTACTTTCACACTTGCGGCAGAGGATTCCGTCAGGCAGTTCCGTCGCCGGAACTGCCTGCCGGATCCGTCAAAACCTATGCAAATTGATGGCATTTGTCAGACGGATTAGGATCCTGATCCGTATGACAAATGCATTGAAATGCCGGATCCGGCATTCATTTTTATTTACATTTTTTGCAGTCTGAGCATGCGCAAACCGCAATGCCGGATCCGTTTTGCCGGAACACTCGGGCCGGATCCGGCATTAATGCAGTTCAATGGGAAAAAATGCCGTATCCGGCATTCCGGCAAGTGTTCCAGAATTTTGGACGGAGATAAAACCGCAGCTTGCTGCGGTATTATCTCCATCCTGAAAAGGTAAAAAGACTAAACTGAAGACATTCTGATGCATCCTGAATGGATTGCTCTCCATTCAGAATGCATTAGGATAAAACTGATCAGTTCTTTTCCGGTATTGAGCCCCTAGGACGGAACTCAATGCCGGAAAAGAATAATGCTAGTGTGAAAGTACCTTTACAGATCATGCCACAGTGACCTTCATAGAGTCCCTTGTGCCCATTGAAGCACTGGCATGGGTCACATCTGTCTGGGAATGTGTGGATTCCCTGACAACTAATCTGCCTGAATTCCTGACTACCTTCTGTAGAGTGAAGAGCTTGGCTGGACGGCTTCAGCTGCATCATGTTTACTACACCTTCACCAAAGCAATTTGACTGTGGGTCAGTATGTCATCCAGTCCCACACCCTGTCCTTGGAGCTGTCCTGGAACAAAGCCCTGGCAGCAGCTTTCTGGGAGGGTCTGGCCTGTCAATGTGTTAATCACTTTGGCTAGTCGTGGCCTTGGTGAGTTTACTTGGGGAAAAAGAAACTACACAGCAGGCACCTTCATTCCAGAATCCCCTCCTCACCTGCCTCACAGGAGAAACTCATACAGTTAGTGTAATGTTCAGCGGGTGTGAAACCACTGTGTCACCCAATCAATTTGAATTTTGGCTAAACCTAAGGGCATCATCCTGGCACTCCCCTGGTATTCATCCTTTGAATTCTATACAGGTATCTGGACTTTGCTGCAGGGCAGCAACCAGGCCACTACCTCCTGGAGTAGTCCTGGTGTAGGTGACAATTGACCCATGGAGGTCAGAGACACTGGTGCGGATCACCGAGGGATCAGGCAAAATTTTTAGTCAGTAACAGGCCAAGGTCAGGGCAAGAAGCTCAGGGTCAGTATCATCAGGCATGGGTCAGAATCCGGGAATCAAACATAAGTTGGGACACGAACAGGCAAGCACATTATAGCAACTTTGCAGGATCTAGCAGGCTAGTAAACCTATTGCTACAGCACAGCATATATAGCAGAGCTGACTAACACATTAGAAGCAGCTGCACACAGAACCAAAGTATGCAGAATGAGGTGAGGTACAACGAAGAATACCTCCAGTACACACAAGTGCCCAGGCCCGCTACCAGAGCACTGGAACTGCGACAGACACAGAGGGAGCAGAGCGGTGCCCATGCACCATAGTAGTGATTTCACTAGGGAGAGGTCAGGTCCTGAACACTTTCACAAATGAGCAGAGACATTCCACTGACGGGGGCTCACTCGCTCTCCAAAGATTACAAAACCACCAGTAAAACTCCACTAAAAGAGTTGTCTCACTTTAGCAAATGGCATTTATCATGTAGAGAAAGTTAACACAAGGGAATTACTAATGTATTGTGATTGTCCATATTGCCTCCTTTGTTGGCTTGATAAATTTCTCCATACCATTATACACTGCTCGTTTCCAGGGGTTACGACTACCCTACAATCCACTAGTGGTGACCGAGCATGCACACTATAGGAAAAAACCCTGGCCTATCTGGTGGCCAGACCTTTGGAGTTTTTTCCTATAGTGGGCAAGCAGGGTCACTGCTGCTGGACTACAAGGTAATCGTAGCCCCTGGAAATGAGCAGTGTACAATGTGATGGAAAAACTAATGAAGCCAGCAAAGGAGGCAATATGTATAATAACAATACATTATTAAGTGCCTTATAATAACTTTATTTACAAGATAAATGCCACTTGCTGAAGTCAGACAATGCCTTTAAGAGATACCTGGATAAAGGACACCATGGGGAGCTGGACTGAAGCAATAATAATTACTGATTATAAAACTATACTCTGTTGTAGAAGAGCTCTGAGGGCACGACAATACAGGTTTTACAGGTTAGTGTCCAGTTTGTGCTGCTCAACATCTCATAGCAGTTTCAACTTGTTATAGTGTAGTCTTAGCCCAGTGGTTATCCAGTGGTTAGTGCAGTCCTAGCCAGGAGTATCTAGTTTTATTCCATTAGTGGTGATGCCTATAAGCACTAATAAAAAGGGGGGTATGCCGTGATATAGACAAGATGACGTGGTGTCCCAAAAATATAAATCACTCACTAAAGAAATAAGGACCCTCTAAAATGTGATAATTTATTTCTAATTTAGATAAAAAGAATATCCAATACCTAAAACTAAGGCTGGCTCTAGTAGGTACAAGATAAAGATAAATGTACAAAAAAAATCAACAAACCAGACCACTATCACAGGGGACAAAATCAGGGGAGTGTGGACATAGACTATAAAGGGGAGGTATCCAGTATGTCTAAAGGGTAGGGGGAACTCTCCCTAAGAAAGCCCTGGTCTATCCTCAGCCCGGGGACAACGTCTGAAGGTGGAGTCTCCCCTTCCCCATACCTGTCCTATTTATCCCCTTAGGTGGCCCTGCGTGGTCGGACCGTTAACCCAGATGCGTTTCCCCCGAAGTGGGTTCATCAGGGGGTATGTAAGGGTAAAAACGGTCCAAAAACATGAGATAATAAAGGATATACAAAAATACTAAAGATTCCACAAAGCGTAGTCAAACGAAAGGAAAAAAAAATACATCCTACCACATCACAGTTCACCATCAAAGGACAGCAGGAGATACTACATGGAGGGATCCCTTGTCACTCATAACGCCCAGGGAGTGCCGATGATGCAGCAACATGTGGGAGAAAGGAGCTGTATTTAAATAGTGTGACCAAACAAGGTCCTACTAACGTTGACTTACGGTCGGTGGAATGCAGAATAGGATGTAATGATGCTAAATACAGTATAAAACCGCCAATAGTTGGCAACAATCAGAAGGTAAACACCATCCCAGGCGATCCCACATAGATATACAGAGAGCCGCCGATAAAACAATCTCTGCAAACCATAAAGGGGCCCGTAGAGACCCAGGTTCGCTACAAATAGCTAAAGGCACATCACATAAACACAACTTAGAGGGTACCACATGTTGCCAGACAAGACAAAATTAAACTTGTCCTACTAAAGAAACAAGATAGAATGGTTCAACCGAGGATAATGGTTAGCACAATAAACAGATATAGGTGGCGATAAGTAGGCCACGGAAACCAAAGGAATGCTTCCTGCATCCATGACAAGAAGTATACTACTGTTATGATGAGGCGGAGACGTAGGGTAGTACTGAAAAAAGAAAGAACCCTTCAATGAAACAGTTAAAAATCTATCTTTCATTCAAACCAATGGGTGATTGTGATCTACACCTATAGATCCATTCAGTCTCTTTCTGGAGGATTTTTCTGTCCCAGTCACCCCCTCTACGTGAGGGGGGGATTAACTCCAGAACAGAAAATTTGAGATCCCCTGCATGTCTATCAATGACATGGCTGGCAACTGGTGTGATATTCTTTTTGCGTATGTCGTTCACATGCTCACAGACTCTTCTAAGTTCCCTATATGTCTTGGATAGTCCTTGGGGCATGGGCACTGGCAGATATATACCAGCCCCTTACTCCTGCAATTGATATGGTCACGGATAGGGAACGTCTCATTTGTCGTAGAGCACGTGATAGTTTTAGCCACATTGATGAACTCACACGCCGTACATGTGCCGCAACAGAACAGCCCCAGTGGATGGCGTTCTAACCATGTACCTTGTCCCGAAGGGGCCATGTAGTGGCTATGTACTAGCCAATGCCTTAGGTTCCTTCCCCTTTGATAGGTGATACTCGGGTAGGTGGAAATAGCTTGAGTGAGGTCTGGGTCCATCAACAAGATAGGCCAGTATTTTCTCAGGATCGTATTTTACCTCGATGTTGGCAGTGTCATAAGTGGAGATAAGGCAGATTAGTGTCTCACCCCCCTCCTCCGTTGATTGTTTGGGCACCAGGAGATCTGTTCTTTCTCTCGCTTGTGCGTGTTGAAAAGCTTGCCTGAGATTGCCATGAGGATAACCCCTTTCTCTGAGTCTGTACCCCTCTTAAGGGGAGGGGGATGGTGGCTATTCCAATGCAAAATGGCATTGGTTGCCGTGGGCTTCCTAAAGATCGTGGTCATTAGTCTGTCCCCCACCTTAGAGACCTTCACATCCAGAAAGGTGATACTCTCTGTTTGCGTCTCATAGGTAAACCTAAGGCAAACATTGAGGGCATCTACAAAGTTGGCAAACTCCTCTTTAGTGCCATTCCAGAGTATGAATACATCATCGATGTATTGCATCCAGAAGGCTATTTTCTCACTCCACCATATGTCGCGGTCAAGGAATACGGTGTCATCCTCCCACCAGCCCAGGAAGAGATTGGCATACGTGGGCGTGCACGGGCTACCCATCGCCGTCCCTCTGAGCCTGTGGTAGAAGAGCATATTAATGATAAAAAAGTTGTGTGTGAGGATATGCTGGCCAGGAGGTAAGCGGGATCAATGACAAAGGACTCAATCTTATTTAAAAAGTCCATGTCCCTAGTGTATGATGGAAGGGACAGAACAAAAGTCCTAAGAACAAGATATATATCACAATTTTGTGTAATGGAGTTTACCCCTGAAACTATCGGTCGACCCCTCAATGGATTAGTCCCTTTATGGACCTTGGGGAGACCATAAAATATAGCGATCTGTGGGGTATCAGGTAGCATAAAGTTGTATTCTACCTCGCTGATCACCCTATTTTTTAGACCTAAGTCTAGGATGGATTTAAGTTCAGCGAGGAAAACAGTAGAAGGGTAACTTGATAGAACTTGATAGAACCCGATATCCCTCGTAATCTTTCAATAAGTCCATACACATCTTTCGGTATTTATCATGGTCCATTACGACCACATTTCATCCCTTTTCAGAAGGTTTAACAATGATCGTTTTGTCCTTCTCCAATGTCCTCAAAGCTCTTAATTCCTCCCCAGACATGTTCATATGGTGTAAATGTCTGGTCTCTAGTTGTTCCAAGTCCGCCATTACCAGTTGTAAAAAAATCTCAATGTGCTCATAATTAAACGGAGGGGGTGTCTTAGTACTCTTAGAACAAAGCTTAGTAAAAGGACCCTCAACCGGGCTACGTGATCCCTCCTCATAGAGTTCTATGAACAAGGCCAAATACGGTAGCTCACTTTCTGTGATGCCTAGTTTTTCATATATTTGTTTGCTATTATTGTTGAAAAACTTCCTCCATTTCAGCTTCCTACAGAGTAGGTGAAGATCCTTCACCCAAGTAAAGGACTTAAAGTCTGTAGTGAGAACAAATGATAAACCCCGCCTCAGAACCATCAAATCAGTGTCACTAAGGTCCCGTCAGGAGAGGTTGATCACCTGTAAATTCTCATTTATGTCCGTCGATCGTTTAATTTGTTCCTGTCGCGCAACTGGTACGGAGTTTGTCCCTGCACATTGTCTGTGCTTCCTCTATTTAATCAAATTTTGAAACCTCTCCACAGATGTTTGTAAGGAGGCCTCTCTTTTTGCAAAGTCTAGATCGATGTTAAACCTCAACACCGATTCTTTCAATGCACTCAATTTCTCAGAAGTCCTTTCAAACAGGTTATTTTCTTCCTCCAGTAATATACCCATAAGGTTTAAAGAGCTCCGGGTCAGTTCTTCCTCCCAACATTTAGTCACCACGATTTGATGTTTTCTTTAAACCCTGTATATAATTCCTTACATACCAGTTTACAAGTAACGGACGATGTAAGTCCAGGGATCTCTTTTTCAGAAAAAAAGTCCTGTGCCTCCTTGATCAAAGCCTCTGTGAAAACTGTAAAAACAGTACTACTTAGAAAACTTGCCATATTAAGAAGTGAAAACAACAAAAAGGAGGTGTATTAAGTGATATAGACAAGATGATGTGGTGTCCCAAAAATATAAATCACTCACTAAAGAAAAAAGGACCCTTTAAAACATGATACTTTATTTCTAATATAGATAAAAAGATGTCACGCCCTGCCCTGTGAGAGGCCTGAGAAAATCTGACAGACTTGCTACACGTGAGTCTGTCTGACAGATTGTTCTGTTTTCACCTCACCACAGGTTCTGCACATTAGCGATTTAGTTGTGCTATTTACACCCGCCTCTCACTCTTGTCATTGCGGATTATATTTGCTTCTGGAATTCTCAGCTGGTGTCTGGTGGATGTCCTGCTCCCCGTCTGTCTTAAAGGGAACCTGTCACCAGTTTTATGGTGTCCTAACTAAGGGCAACATAAATAAGTGACTGATTCTTTTAGCAAAATGCTGGGTCACTTTCTTTAATTGACCCAGTCAATCTGCCAACATCTTGTATTGAAAAGCTCCAGCTAATAATGATGAGTCATGAATATTTATGAGCTCCTGACTTTTCCCGCCCACCTACTGCTGAGTGACAGTTTGTTTCCATATGAACCAGCAGCAGGTGGGCAGAAGAGTGGCTATATCTCTGAATTAAATATACGCTGGACTCGATGACCTCACGCCGGACTCGAATCAGCTCATTAGCATGCGGCATGCGGCATCTTTGTGTGTATATTATGAGGTAACCATTTGTCACACCAGTTAGTGAATACATCTAAGGTACTTTTTAGTAGTTAATGATTGTATATAATTAGTTAGATTATAATCAAATATCCACATGAAAGGTTCCCTTTAAGCTAAGTCCTATTCCTTCCCTTTTGTTGTGTGTTCTGGCTAGGCCTCAGGAAGAGGCTGGTTCCTGCACCAAGCGCTAGGAACCAGTTGTCTTATCTCCAGCTCCCTAGCTGAGGGTGTGTTGCAGTTTTAGCTAGGTTTAGGTTCCAGCGCATGAGCACTTCCACCTTTAGGATTTGCGCATGTTGTCAGCAGTCAGGGAAAGACTCAGGGATTGTCAGGTGGTGACCTTTTCCTGTTCCCTAGCTTTAGGGCCTAGCCTGGTGTTTTGTTGCTTCGGTTGTATTTTGTTTACTTCCCTTCCCTCACCTACCGTGACATTATAAACCGCCCATACCGTCATTTTTTTTTTTCTTGCTCTGTGCAAAATGGAAGCTGTTGATGCACTGGTGGATCGCATGCAGAGATTATCTTTGGAGGTTGCTGAGCTCCGCAATTCAGTTGCACTGTGTCAGAGATCCCTGGTGTCGCTGGTGGGAACCAGGTCAGTCTTGAACATAATGTCACTCTCCCAGATAGGTTTTCTGGGGGAAGTGATAACTTTGTTTGGTTCAGGGAATCTTGTAGATTGTATTTTCGTCTATGTCCGATCTAATCTGGAGACGAAAATCAAAGAGTGGGGATTGTCATTTCTCTGCTAAAAGGTGATGCTCAGTCTTGGGCCTTTTCTCTGCTGATCGGTTCTCAGTCCCTCCGATCGGTGGATGAGTTTTTCAGAGCCCTGGGCCTGATTTATGATGATCCAGACCAGGTCTCTCTGGCCGAATCTAAGCTGCGTAGCTTGAGTCAGGGAGAACGTTCTGCTGATTGTGCTGAATTTAGAAGGTGGGCGACTGACTCGGAGTGGAATGACCCAGCACTCCGTAGTCAGTTCTGTCATGGGCTGTCTGAGAGACTAAAAGACGCCCTTGCATTTCATGAAAACCCTGATTCTTTGGAGGCGGCCATGTCCCTAGCCGTACGGATTAATAGACGCCTGAGGGAATAGTTGCCCCAAGAGGAAGCAATTCAGCGAAACGATCGTCGGGCGGCTGCTTCAGACCAGGGTCAGTAGGTAATAATTGCACTTGCACTTTAAACTGTGATCTTTTTCTTCCCCCGTTCCCTTTTGCAGTCCCTGCCCAGTGTTGGCTGCACCCAGGCTCACACTCCTTTAATGTTTGGAGTGTTTATGCATTTATGTCCTGGATGCTATCACCATTATAGGTGCCCCACTGGGCTGATACTGCTCTACAATTGTGTATGGGGGGATACTAGTCCCTTATTGGTTTGGAGCTTACTCTGTTTTTATACAAATTATTTGTAACACCGTAGTGTTCCCATTATGTGCTGTTTTTGTATATGTTTTAACTGATATACCATTCAATGTTTTTGGATATCCAATAAAGGAAATAATTAATTAAAATTGTTCTCTGTGTGGCTGCTCTTTGAGCTTTGTAGGCGATAAAGCCTGAGGGAGAGGTGCAAGGTTCCCCTCAACCAGGATGCACTATCATGTGGGGAAACTGTCCCTCGGGGCACAGTGACACTTGAACCTGTTCCTGGGGATGAGCCTATGCAGTTAGGTCGGGTCTCTTCTTGTCCTGGTAATAGGAGCTCTAGAGAAGATTCTGTTTCTTCTGTGGTAAAGAAGGACATTTCATTAATGTGTGTCCTTTTAGGAAGCCTCAAAGTGGAAAAAAAAGGGGGTTTCTTTACAATAAAACGAGTTCCATTACCCTTGGTAGCGTGAATGCGGAGTCAGAAAAAGTATATTTATATTCTACCTGCAGTACCCTATTTCTCCTGCCTGCCATGGTGGCGCTAGACTCTGAAATATTGAGTCCCCTGGATCTCACAGGCAGGAAGCTGTATGAGTAATACACACTGTATTACTCATACAGCCTATGCATTCCAATACAGAAGTATTGGAATGCATTGTAAAGGGGATCAGACCCCCAAAAGTTGAAGTCCCAAAGTGAGGAAAAAAATTAAGTGAAAAAAAGTTGAAAAAATAAAGTTTCCCCCCAAAAAGTTAAGTTTCAAGTAAAAAAAACAAACATCATTTTCCCCAAATAAAGTAAAAAACATTGTAAATAATAGGGAAAAAATAAACTTAGACATATTAGGTATCGCCGCGTCCATATCGACCGGCTCTATAAACATATCACATGACCTAACCCCTCAGATGAACACCGTAAAAAGAAAAAAAATTAAAACTGTTGTGACCGGCAACACGCACAGGGAGGAAAAAGGGAAAGTCCTGCCCAAGGGAGAGGGAAAGGTGGTGACCCCTAACTCTCCTTGCGGCTGGCACCTGACTGCCCTGACGTCCCTAGACGGGTTCCTCTCCCGTGCGGCGATCACGTGCCTAAACCCTGGCTTTCCCTGAAATGAACCCTAGATAATGAACGGGCCGGTGGGATTGCTAGTCCTCACCACTGCACTAAGAGGGAAACACCAGGGAGAGGACAGACAAACATAGACAAACACCCAGGTGGACGACAACAACTGTCCACAAAGGTACTACAGGGATCCGGAGGGTAGCGTTCTAAAGCAACAATCAGAGAACGCAGCAACACAGCTCCAGTGGGTCAGAATAGATGTCCAGGCAGGAAGCTCTATATCTGGCAACCAGAGAAGTGTGAGAGGGGAATATAAGGAGGATTGGGAGTGCTGGACAAGGAACAGCTGAGAGAAGGAGCTACGGATCCCTGAGTGAGCCAAAAGGGTTTGCAAAGCAAACCCAGAAAGCTACAATAAGGAAACATCCCTATCTTACATAGAGCGTGCAGCCAACCGCTGCGACCTCCTGACCCCGGGTACAATGGAGTCAGGAGTGGCTCTTGACACCCTCGTGACAACTGTGCTAAATAAACCATTTTTTTGTCACCTTACATCACTAAAAGTACAACACCAAGCGATCAAAAAGACGTATGCCTGCCAAAATAGTACCAATCAAACCAACACCTCATCCTGCAAAAAATGAGCCCCTACCTAAGACAATCGCCCACAAAATATAAAAAAACTATGGCTCAGAATATGGAGACACTAAAGCAGTTTTTTTTTGTTTTAAAAATGCTGTTATTGTGTAAAATAGAAAAAGTATACATATTAGGTATCGCCTCGTCCCTAAGAACCTGCTCTATAAAAATATCACATGACCTAACCCCTCAGGTGAACACCATAAAAAAAATAATAAAAAGGGTGTAAAAAAAGCAATTTTTTGTCACCTTACATCACAAAAAGTGTAATAGCAAGCGATCAAAAAGTCATATGCGCTCCAAAATAGTGCCAATCAAACCATAATCTCATCCTGCAAAAATGGTACCCTACTTAAGATAATCGGCCAAAAACTGAAAAAACTATGGCTCTCAGAATATGGAGACACTAAAACATGATGTTTTTTTGTTTCAAAAATGATATTATTGTGTAAAACTTAAATAAATATAAAAAAGTATACATATTAGGTATTGCCAGTCCAAAACGATAAAAATACCACATGACCTAACCCCTCAGGTGAACACCGTAAAAAAATTCAAATAAAAACTGTGTAAAAAAAGCCTTTTTTTGTCACCTTATATCACACAAAGTGCAATAGCAAGCGATCAAAAAGTCATATGCACCATATAATAGTACCAATCAAACCGTCATCTCATCTCGAAAAAAATTTGCCCCTACACAAGACAGTCGCCCCAAAAAATAAATAAGACTATGGCTTTCAGAATGTGGAGACACTAAAAAAAACATTTTTTTTCAAAAATGCTTTGTTAAAAAATAAAAACGGTGCCAAAACAGCTATTTTTTGTTATCTTGCCTCACAAAAAGTGTAATATAGAGCAAACAAAAATCATTTGTACCTTAAAATAGTACCAACTAAACTGACACCTTATCCTGTAGTTTCCAAAATGGGGTCACTTTTTGGGAGTTTCTACTCTAGGGGTGCATCAGGGGGGCTTCAAATGGGACATGGTATAAAAAAAACAGTCTAGCAAAATCTGCCTTCCAAAAACCGTATGGCGTTCCTTTCCTTCTGCGCAATGCCGTGTGCCCGTACAGCAGTTTACAACGACATATGGGGTGTTTCTGTAAACTACAGAATCAGGGCCATAAATATTGAGTTTTGTTTGGCTGTTAATCCTTGCTGTGTAACTGGAAAAAATGGATTAAAATGGAAAATCTGCCAAAAAAGTGAAATTCAGAAATTTCATCTCTAATTTCCATTAATTCTTGTGGAACACCTAAAGCGTTAACAAAGTTTGTAAAAATCAGTTTTGTATACCTTGAGGGGTGTACTCTACTCTAAAAATCAGGGGGTCTTCAAATGTGAAATGGCAGCTTAAAATTATCCCAGTGAAATCTGCTTTCCAAAAAAACATATGGCGTTCCTTTACTTCTGCGAAATGCTGTGTGCCCGTACAGCAGTTTACGACCACATATGGGGTGTTTCTGTAAACTACAGAATCAGGGCCATAAATATTGAGTTTTGTTTGGCTGTTAACCCTTGCTTTGTAACTGGAAAAAATTGATTCAAATGGAAAATCTGCCCAAAAAGTTAAATTTTATTTCTATTTTCCATGAATTCTTGTGGAACACCTAAAGGGTTAACAAAGTTTGTAAAATCAGTTTTGAATACCTTGAGGGGTGTAGTTTGTAAAATGGGGTCATTTTTGGGTGGTTTCTATTATATAAGCCTCACAATGTGACTTCAGACCTGAACTGGTCCTGAAAAAGTTGGTTTTAGAAAGATTTGCTTCTAGACTACTATGCCAACATCCCCAAAAAATAAAATGATCACAAACATGAAGTAGACATATGGGAAATGTAAAGTAATAAAATTTTTTGGAGGTATTACTATCTATTATAAAAGTAGAGAAATTGAAATTTGGAAATGTGCAAATTTTTCAAAAATGTATGTAAACTTAGAATAAAAAAATATAAATATTTTTTTTAACTTAATTTTGCCACTGTCATGAAGTACAATATGTGACGAGAAAACAATCTCAGAATGGCCTGCATAAGTAAAAGCGTTTAAAAGTTATCACCACATTAAGTGACACATGTCAGATTTGCAAAAAATGGCCTGGTCCTTAAGGTGAAAAATGGCAGGGCCCTGAAAGGGTTAAGCAAAGGGATATTAGTGTTTGCTATTGATTCCGCTCCTCTCTCGTAAAATTATCTAACTCATATTGTGCAGGATATTCATTTGAGGGTGGGTGATTCTCATGTTTAGTCCATTTCTTGTTTTGTACTGAAAGGTTTCCCAGCTCCTCTGCTACTGGGTTTACCATGGTTGATCAAACACAATCCTACCATTGACTGGCAAACTAGACAAATCAGTAATTGAAGTGATTTTTGTATGGACAACTGTCTCGGCGCATCTATTTCTGTGGTATCCACTAAGTTGTTACCTTTGTTTCTTTCTGATTTTGCTGACGTATTCTCTGAGGGTGGACATCAGGTGTTACCTCCTCACCGAGAGTATGATTGTCTGATTAAGCTTATTCCCAGAGCTAAATTGTCAAAATCTTGGCTATATAATCTTTCCCAACCTGAAAGAGTAGCTATGTGGGAGTATATTACCGAGAGTTTGACAAAAGGGCATTTTAGGCCATCTAAGTCACCTATGGCAGCTGGCTTTTTTTTTTGTTTAAAAAAAAGACGGGACCCTTAGACCATGTCTAGATTTCCGGGAACTGAAACTCATTACTGTCCGTGATCCTTATCCTCTTCCCTTGATCCTGGATTTATTTGATCAGATTGTCGGAGCCAAGGTGTTTTCTAAGTTGGATTTAAGAGGGGCTTATAATCTGATAAGAATCAGAGAAGGGGATGAATGGAAGACAGCCTTCAATACCCCTGAGGACCACTTCGAGAACCTGGTCATGCCTTTTGGTTTGACTAATGCCCCGGCAGTCTTCCAGCACTTTATCAATGACATTTTTCATCATTTGGTGGGGAGGTTTGTTGACCTCGATGACATATTAATTTACTCACCCAATATGGAGTCTCATCAGGATAATTTAAGACAAGTATTATCGATCCTTCGGGAGAATAAATTGTATGCTAAGTTGGAGAAATGTGTGTTTGCTGTCCAGGAGCTGCAGTTTCTGGGTTACTTACTTTCTGCCTTAGGTTTTCGCATGGATCCTGAAATTTACCCTGAATTATTCCAATATTGTCAAGCCTTTGACTGATATGACTAGGAAGGGTGTGGACTTCTCAGTCTGGTCGGAAGAAGCATTACAGGCTTTTTCTGCTATAAAAGAATGTTTTGCTTCTGCTCCCATTCTGATGCAAGCCAAGGTGTGTCAACCCTTCATTGTGGAGGTTGACGCGTCAGAAGTGGGAGTCGGAGCAGTTTTGTCGCAGGGTCCCTCTCCTAGCAAATGGCACCCATGTGCTTTTTTTTTTCAAAGAAACTTTCTGCTGCTAAAAGAAATTATGATGTTGGGAATAGAGAGTTGCTGGCCATTAAATTGACCTTTGAGGAGTGGCGTCATTGGCTAGAAGGAGCGATTCATCCGATTACGGTAATTACTGACCATAAGAATCTGGCTTACCTGCAATCAGCAAAGCGTCTGAACCCTAGGCAGGCCAGATGGTCATTGTTTTTTACCAGATTATTTATGGTCACCTATCGCCCTGGGGTCAAAAACGTCAAAGCGGATGGCTTTGTCACGTAGCTTTCCTAGGCGGTGGAAATTCGTGAGATCCCGCTCCGATTTTGGCTGATGGGGTGGTTGTATCCGCTCTTTATCCGGAACTGGAGGCGGAAGTGTTGGGGGTTCAAGGTGAGGCACCTGATTCCTGTCCTTCAGGGAAGTTGTTTGTTCCTTCTGAACGTCGACACAAGGTGTTTAAGGAACATCATTATACTGTTCTTTACGGGACACCCTGGGAGTAGATCCACTGTGGATCTTATTTCTCGGAGATTCTGGTGGCCAGCTTTGCGTAAATGTGTTGAGGGCTATGTATCAGCTTGTGAGACCTGTGCACGTGCTAAGGTGGCTCACACTCGGCCTTCAGGGATCTCTTCTTCCTTTGTCCATCCCGTCTCGTCCTTGGATGCATTTGTGCATGGACTTCATAACTGATTTACTGAGTTCCTCTGGGAAAACTGTGATTTTGGTGGTGGTGGACTGCTTCAGTAAGATGGCTCACTTTGTACCATTATCGGGGCTGCCCAATGCTAAAACTCTCGCTCAGGTGTTTGTTGATAACATTGTGAAATTACACGGCATCCCCTCAGATGTTGTGTCTGATAGGTGGACGCAATTTGTTTCCAGGTTTTGGAAGGCGTTTTGTACTTGTCTGGGTATTCAGTTGTCTTTCTCTTCGGCTTTCCATCCTCAGTCGAATGTACAAACTGAGCGCACTAACCTGAACCTGGAGACTTATTTGAGGTGTTTTGTTGCCGAGAATCAGGATGAGTGGCCTTAGTTTTTGTCCTTGGCTGAGTTTGCCTTGAATAACCGTAGACAGGAGTCCACTGATAAGTCACCATTTTTTGGCGCATATGGTTTTCACCCTCAGTTTGGTACTTTTTCTGGGACTGATTCGTTTGGTATACCTGAAGAGGAGAGATTCTCTTCTTCGCTGTCTTCTATCTGGCGGAAGATTCAAACTAATTAGAAAAAAATGGGTGAAAGATATAAACGGATGGCTGACAAGAGACGTATGACTGGTCCGGACCTGTGTGTGGGTGATTTGGTGTGGTTGTCCACTAAGAACATTAAGTTGAAAGTACCTTCTTGGAAGTTGGGCCCAAGATTTATTGGTCCTTACAAAATCTCGGCCATTGTTAATCCGGTTGCGTTTCAGTCTGGAACTTCCGCAGGCCTGGAAGATCCATAATGTCTTTCACAGGTCTTTGTTGAAGAAGTATGTTGAACCTGCTGAACCATCTCCTTTGCCACCTCCTACTGTCTTGGTAGATGGTAATCTGGAGTTTCAGATCTCCAGAATACTCAACTTGCGTGTTCTTCGTGGCTCCCTTCAGTACCTTGTGCATTGGAGGGGATACGGCCCTGAGGAAAGAATGTGGGTTCCAGCGACTGATGTCAATGCTAGTCGCCTTGTGAAGGCCTTTCACAGGGCAAACCCGGATAAGGTTGGTCCTGGGTGCCCGGAGGTCACCCATAGAAGTGGGGGGTACTGTCACGCCCTGCCCTGTGAGTGGCCTGAGAAAATCTGACAGACTTGCTACACGTGAGTCTTTCTGACAGATTGTTCTGTTTCTCTTTGTTGTGGTTTTGGGCAGGATCCCACCTCCCCACAGGTTCTGCTCATTGGCTATTTAGTGGTGCTATTTATACCCGCCTCTCACTATTGTCCTTGCGGTTTATATTTGCTTCTGGAGTTCTCAGCTGGTGTTTGGTGGATCTCCTGCTCCCCGTCCGTCTTAAGCTAAGTCCTATTGCTTCCCTTTTGTTGTGTGTTCTGGCTAGGCCTCAGGAAGACGCTGGTTCCTGCACCAAATGCTAGGAACCGGTTGTATTATCTCCAGCTCCCTAGCTGAGGGTTTGTTGCAGTTTCAGCTAGGTTTAGGTTCCAGCACATGAGCACTTCCACCTTTAGGATTTGCTCATGTTGTCAGCAGTCAGGGAAAGACTCAGGGATTGTCAGGTGGTGACCTTTTCCTGTTCCCTAGCTTTGGGGCCTAGCCTGGTGTTTTGTTGCTTTGGTTATATTTGGTTTACTTCCGTTCCCTCATCTACCGTGACAAAAGAATATCCAATACCTAAAACTAAGGCTGGCTCTAGTAGGTACAGGATAAAGATAAATATACAAAAAAATATCAACAAACCAGACCCCTATCACAGGAAAAATCAGGGGAGTGTGGACATAGACTATAAAGGGAAGGTATGTGGTATGTCTAAAGGGGAGGGGGGAACTCTCCCTAAGGAAGCCCTGGTCTATCCTCAGCCCGGTGACAACCCCTGAAGGTGGAGTCTCCCCGTACCTGTTCTATTTATCCCCTAGATGGCCCTGCGTTGTCGGACCTATTACCAGTTAACCCCGATGCGTTTCCCCCGAAGTGGGTTCATCAGGGGGTATGTAGGGGTAAAAAACGGTCCAAAAACATGAGATATAAAGGATATACAAAAATACAAAAGATTCTACAAGGCATAGTCAAACAAAGGAAAAAATATACATCCTACCACATGACACTGCCAGCATAGAGGTAAAAACGATCCTGAGAAAATACTGGCCTATCTTGTTGATGGACCCGGATCTCACTCAAGCTATTTCACCTTACCCGAGTATCACATATCGATGGGGAAGGAGCCTAATGGATCGGCTAGTACATAGCTACTACATGCCCCTTCGGGACCAGGTACATGGTTAGAACGCCGTCTACTGGGGCTGTTCCGTTTATCTATATTAGAAATAAAGTATCATGTTTTAAAGGGCCCTTTTTTCTATAAGCACTAATAGTTTATATAAGATTGGGAAGAAAACTTTCTATCTGATGGATTGGAGGAGATCTGGTCCTGAAGAGAGATTTCCGGAGGCTGCTGAGAGCATCAATGCACCATGTCTTCTCAGAAAATTCCATGTTTGGTCTGTGCCCACCAGCATCTCCACTCTCCTGGAAGGCATGGCCTCCGGAGTATTTTCCGTTCCCGCTGCTCCACGCTGTCTTTTGCTACAGGCTGTCACTGCCTGCTTCCAGCTGCTCGCTCCCTTAGGGCACACACACTCTCCATGGCTCTTAACCCATTAGTGACCAGCCTGTTTTGGGCCTTACTGACTAAGCATTTTTCTTCCTTTTTTCATCGTCGCGTTCCAAGAGCTATAACTTTTTTATTTTTCCGTCTATATAGCTTTATGAGGGCTTGTTTTATGCGGACAAGTTGTAGTTTTTAATGGCGCCATTTTGGGGTACACATAACTTTCTGATTAAGGCCTTTCACACAAGCGAGTCTTCCGCGCGGGTGCAATGCGTGACGTGAAAGCATAGCACCTGCACTAAATTCTGACCCATTTATTTCAATGGGTCTGTATACATGAGCGTTTTTTTTCCTGCATCAGTTTTGCGTTGCATGAAAAACGCAGCATGTTCTATATTCTGCGTTTTTCACGCAGTCCTGGCCTCATCAAAGTGAATAGGGCTTTATCTTAGGGGATAATTTACATGATATTTATGTAGTCCGGGTCGTTACGGACGCGGCAATACCAAACATATGGGGGAGATTTTTGTTTGCAATTTTTTTTCATTGAAAAGCATATTTTCAATGAAAAAAAGCGTAATTTTTTAATGGGATTTTTTATTGAATAAATGTTTATTTTTATTTTTTTTAATCACATAATAGTCCCACAAGAGGACTATAATAGACAGCTTTTTGATTGATTTTAAAATACAATGCATTATTCCCATAGTGCATTGCATTTTAATGTCAGTGCTATTTTGACACTGATCAGCAGGCTGTGCCAGAGAGGCGCAGCCTGCTGGAAATTACTCAAGGCTGGTCTGCGGCCTACATCAGACCCCTTCCAGCATTCACACACATCGGCACCCCGCGATCCCACTTTACATGCGGCGGGCGCCATTGCCTGCGGTATGTAATGTGTTAAACAGCCCGGATCGGCACTCCTGCCGGTCCGGGCTGTTAGAGCAGGGCCGCGTCTCTCATGTGAGTGATGGCCCCCACTCCCCGGGGGACCTGTGCAGCGCTTAGACTGGGTGGCCCAGCCTACAGCCATTTTTTGTCTCTGCAACTTGACACAAAAAATCTTAGTTTACTACTTTTCCATCATCCTCCCACCCCATCTTCCTGGACAAATCACCCTACTACCCCCAATACTGTGCCGCTGTGCTCCCCAATACTATACTGCAGAAACAGATAAACCCCCTGATAATTGTAGTACCATGCAGAACCCCCCATATAAAATACCCCTTCTTTGTGGCCTCAGTAGAAGCCCCCAATAATGTGCCAGTAAGAAGTGCCCCCATAGATGCCCCCCAATAATGTGCCAGTAAGTGCCCCCATAGATGCCCCCCAATAATGTGCCAGTAAGTGCCCCCATAGATGCCCCCCAATAATGTGCCAGTAAGTGCCCCCATAGACTTGCTACACGTGCCCTCATAGATGCCCCCAATCATGTGCCAGTTAGAAGTGCCTCTCCATGCACCCTTCCCAATCATGTGCCACAAGTATTGTCCCATATAAAAAAAATAAACTGTTATACTTACCTCCATGTCAGCGATGCGATGCAGGCCTCTTCCAGCCTGTGTCCCGCGCTGTATGGCTCAGGCGGCGCGATGACGTCACCGGCCTCTAATAGGCTCCCTGCATCACCAGTGTGACCAGCGCCCCCCTTTGACTTGTGCCCCGTGCGGTGGCACCCCTCGCCCGGCCATAGAAATGGCCCTGAGTCCCATGTAAATAACATCACACCATCTCTCCTGCCCCCTCCAAAATACAGTCCTATGTAGAGAACATCACTACCCTCCCTTCAGCCCCTCCAACATACTGTCCCATGTAAATAACACTATTTCCCTTCCTCCGCCATAGAGTCCCATGTAAATAACATCACACCATCTCCCCAGCCCTCTCCAATTTACAGTCCCATGTAAATAACATCCCTCTCTATGTACATCCCCCTCCCAAATACAGCCCCATGTAAACAACATCACCTCCTCCTCAGCCGCCTTCAACATACAGTCCCAAGTAAATAATATCACCCCCTCCCCAGCTGCCTCCAACATGCAATTCCATGTAAACATCACCCCCTCAACATTCAGTCCCATGTAAATAACATCAATCCCCCCACCAGCCACCTTCAACATACATGTCAAAGGCGGACTCGGTCTCCCATCAGCCACAGACCTGCTGCTTAGCTTCGCGAGCAAGGATCTGTGTTTGGCCTCGTTCCCAGGGCGGCTTTACTAGCTGGGAGCCTCCCTGCTCCTAGGTCTGCCTTGAGCGCCGAGCTGACTACTCGGTGCTCGACTTGTCTGTCTGTCGGTCATGTGACGCTGGCCACGTCACATGACCCTCAGACTCCACTATAAATACAGGCAGCCTCCTGGCCACAGGTTGCCTGTTAATTCTAGGTTCCTGGCTATTTGTTGGACTACTGAATACTCACCTGCTCCTGTTCCCTGACGATCCTTTGCCTGCTCCTCCTGTACTGTGCATCCCTCCTGGTATTGTGACCTCGGCTCCCACCTGACTACTCTTTTCCAGACTCCTCTGGTACTTCTCTACTCTCCTGGTATTGGACCCTGGCTTCTCCTGACCATTCTTTGCTTAACCCTTTGTACTGCGTAGCTCTCTTGGTTTTGACCTGGTCCTTTCACGTTCCGTATTTTGTCTTGTCTGTTTTTCCTGCACATATCCTAAGTAAGGGACTGCCGTCCAGTTGTCCCCTGTCATCAGGACTCGTGAGGCAAGTAGGCAGGGCCAGGCGTGAGGGTGGAGCGCAGTGGTCACTATCCTTACCCCTGTGTGTGTGGATGAGACCGTTACAGATTAACAGGCCCAATAACCACTGTATCATGAATCCTCTTGTGACCCTGACTGACCATGTCTCTAAGGCTACTTTCACACTTGCGTTCGGAGCGGATCCGTCTGGTATCTGCACAGACGGATCCGCACCTATAATGCAAACGCTTAGATCCGTTCAGAACGGATCCGTTTGCATTACCATGAACAAAAAAAAAATAATATTTTTTTTTTTTTCTTCATGGTAATGCAAACGGATCCGTTTTGACTTTACATTGAAAGTCAATGGGGGACGGATCCGTTTGAAAATTGAGCCATATAGTGTCAAATTTAAACGGATCCGTCCCCATTGACTTCCATTGTAAGTCTGGACGGATCCGTTTGCCTCCGCACAGCCAGGTGGACACCCGAACGCTGCAAGCAGCGTTCAGGTGTCCGCCTGCTGAGCGGAGCGGAGGACAGACGGAGCCATACTGATGCATTCTGAGCGGATCCGCATCCACTCAGAATGCATTAGGGCTGGACGGATCCGTTCGGGGCCGCTTGTGAGAGCCTTTAAACGGAACTCACAAGCGGAGCCCCGAACGCTAGTGTGAAAGTAGCCTAACCTGACACAGATGGTGCAGGAGCTAGGAGAGAAACTCCGTTCTTTTGAGTTAGGGCAAGGTTCTTCCACTCCTCAGCCCTCCAGTCCACATTTTGAGCCCCAGATCAAGCTCCCAGAACCCTTTTCTGGAGACCGGAAGAGGTTTCTCTCTTTTAAGGTGAGTTGCAAACTCTACTTCTGTTTGCGCCCCGTGTCCTCCGGTCCCGAGAGCCAACGCGTGGGTATTATCATTTCTCTACTACAGGGTGATCCCCAGTACTGGGCATTCTTGTTACCTCCTGGGGCCAGTTGTCTAACTTCTGTGGAGGTTTTTTTTCAGGCCCTGGGTACCCTCTATGACGAACTAGACATGGCCCTGGTAGCCGAGATGGCTCTTAGGGCACTGGTTCAGGGCCATCTCCCTGCGGAGGAGTTTTGCACCTAATTCAGACGGTGGTGTGTCCCCTCAGGATGGAATGAACCAGTCCTGAAGAGTCAGTTTAGGTCCGGTCTGTCTGATAATTTAAAAGATCTATTAGTCAGTTATCAAATTCCAGAGACCTTAGAGAAGATGATGACCCTAGTTGTCCTACTTGACCGACGAGTTAGAGAGAGACGACAAGAACGACTGTTCTGTTCTCAGATGGTGGTCCAGCCAGAGGCCTTTTTTTCTCACTGAGGTCTCCACCGAGGAACCCATGCAGGTTGGCATGACCCGGGGTAATCTTCGTTGCAGATGCAGAGAGTGCTTCTACTGTGGAGATCCTGATGATTGGATCAACAAGTGTCCTAAGAGGGTCCTCTCTGACAAGTCTTGTAAAGCAAGACAACCTAAAGACCAGGTACACACTGATTTTTCTAAATGTAAGCTTTTGGTACCCATAACAAGTTCTCTGGGGGTTAATAAGTGGCCGGGTAAGGCCTTTATTGATTACGATTCAGCGGCCAGCTTTATTGACTTTGAATATATGCTAGTAAATTGGGTATTCCAATGTTTGCTTTACCTACACCTATCCATGTCATGGCTATTGATGCTACTTCCCTGATATCACGATCGGCGTGACTATCACATACGTGACACAGAGGGAGGGAAAGAGGAAGGCCCTGCCCAAGTGAGAGGGAAGGTGGTGACCCCTGACTCACCTTGCGGCTGGCACCTGGCTGCCCTGACGTCCCTAGACGGGTTCCTCACCCGTACGCCGATCACGTGCCTAAAACCCTGGCTTTCCCTAAGATGAGCCCTAGATAGTGAACAGGGCGGTGGGAACACTAGTCCGCACAACTAGCTCTAAAGGAAAACACCAAGGGGAGGACAGACAATACAGACTAAACATATAATCCCAGGTGGGCGAAAACAGGAGACAACAAAAAGCCCAACAGGGATCCGGAGGGTAGCACTCTGGAACAACAACCAGGATTCACAGCTCCAGTGGGTCAGTATAGATGTCCAGGCAGGAAGCTCTATAACTGGCAACTGGAGAAGTGTGAGAGGAGAATATAAGGAGGTTGGGAGTGGCAGACAAGAAACAGCTGAGGAGGAGAAGCTACGGATCCCTGAGTGAGACAAAAAGGATTGCAAGGCAAACACAGAAAACAATCACTAAGAAACAACGTGATCTTTAGACATAGAGCGCGCAGCCACCCGCTGCGACTTCCTGACCCCGGGTATAACGGAGTCAGACGTGGCTCTTGACACCCTCGTGACACCTGATTGGTGGTACGGTGAGGTCATGTACCTCTGAAATTTCTCTAACCGTGGGTGTGTGCCACTCAGAGATGTTCTCTTTTTGTCCTGGAGAACCTACCGGTTGAGGTGGTACTAGGGTTGCCTTGGCTTCGTTTACATAACCCCACAATAGATTGGTCCAAAGGAGAGTTGGTGAAATGGGGACCTAAGTGTGACTCATGCTTGTCCGTGGTCCAGGCTGGGGTTTCAGTAAGGCTAATACATTACCCTCAGTTATTAAGGTTCTACCCCCCATAGACCTTATGATTGCGCCATAGAGCTAATAGAGGGTGCCAAATTTCCTAAAGGGAGAATTTATAATCTTTCTAAGCCCGAACGCAAGGCTATGGAAGATTATATTAAGGAAAGCCTGCTAAAGGGCATATTAGACCTTCAGTCTCTCCTATGGGAGCAGGGTTTTTCTTTGTTAAGAAGGATGGTGGTCTTAGGCCGTGTATTGATTACCGGAGATTAAATAAAATCACTGTCCAAAATAGATACACTCTCCCATTGATTCCGTATTTATTCAATCAGGTTCTGGGGGGCAACCTGGTTTTCCAAGATTGACCTGAAAGGGGCATCTAATCCGAATCAAGGAGGGAGACGAATGGAAGACAGCGTTCAATACTCTGATAGGACACTTTGAATATCAGGTGATGCCTTTTGGACTCAGCAATGCCCCAGCTGTGTTCCAAAACTTAATGAATGATATTCTTAGGGAGTTCTTAGGTAAATTTATTATTGTCTATCTTGACGACATTTTGATTTTTTTCTCCTGATTTCGAATTTCATGTGTCTCATGTCAAACAAGTATTAGAGGTGTTGAGAAAGAATCAGCTATCCGCTAAGCAAGAGAAATGTGTCTTTGGTGTACAGGAGATACTGTTTCTAGGGCATGTTTTGACTCCTCACGCCTTTAGGATGGACCCTGGTAAGGTTTTGGCAATTAAGGAATGGTAAAGGCCTTCATCCTTAAAGGCCTTACAACGGTTTTTGGGTTTCGCTAATTACTATCGTAAATTTATCATGAATTGTTCTGTAATTGCTAAACCATTGACCGACCTTACTAAGAAAGGGGCGGATTTGGAGAATTGGTCTACCAAAGCCAGTTCTTCATTTGAAACATTAAAAAAGGCTTCTAGTAGCGCTCCTATTCTGATCCAGCCTGATCAGGAGAGACCCTTTATTGTAGAGGTGGATGCGTCCGAGGACGGCGCAGGGGCAGTCCTTTCACAAGGTCTTGCTAGCCTCACTAACCTGAGACCGTGTGCCTTCTTCTCCAGGAAATTCTCTCCCACGGAGAGAAACTACGACATAGGGACTAGGGAGCTGCTGGCTATTAAATAGGCATTTGAGGAGTAGAGGCATTTTTTGGAGGGGGCAAGGCATCGGGTAACTGTTGTCACTGACCATAAAAACCTAATGTTTCTCGAGTCTGCTAAGAGGTTGAATCCCCGGCAAGCCCGATGGCCTCTGTTTTTTACCCGTTTTGATTTCTCAATTACGTTCAGGCCGGGAAGTAAAAATGTGAAGACAGATGCATTATCTCGGAGCTTCCAACCCTCTGAGGCACTGCCTGAATCCATCCTACCAGCAAACATCTTCTTAGCAGCTCTAACCCAGGATATCTCAGCTCGCATTAAGGCTGAACAACATCTGGCACCGGCATCCACCCCAACAGATAAGTTGTTTGTTCCCGTACAATTTCATCTCCAGTTGTTGGGTGAGTGTCACGATTCTGCCTTTTGTAGACATCCGGGTTTTGAGGGCACTAAGGATCTGGTTTCTAGATCTTATTGGTGGCCCACTCTGACCAAGGATGTCAAGTCCTACGTGTCAGCCTGTGAGGTTTGTGCCAGGTCAAAGACACCTAGGTCTCACCCTGCTGGTAACCTTCGACCCCTACCCATTCCCAGTAGACCCTGGTCCCATATCTCGATGGACTTTATAACTGACCTACCGCTGACGGAGGGTAAGAATGTGGTTTGGGTAGTGGTCGATAGGTTTAGCAAGATGGTTAATTTAATTCCCCTGTCTAAACTTCTGAATGCAAAAACCCTGGCGTCTATTTCCACTTCATCACCACGACGGCTACAAGGAGATTGACCCCTGACCTCTGTAGGGGCAGGAACAGAGAGAGGGTTTAAATCCCCCCCTCCCACCACCAACACCAGTGTTTCCTGTCCCTACAGAGGACAGGGGCAGAGAGAGTCTCCCTGCGGGGAGATGAAGATGTAAGCAGAACTTCCTGACACCTACCGGGTGTTCCCCCTGCCCTCCTGCGGTCTCCGTACTAACGCTGGGCAGGGGCGAAGGAGGGAGGCCTCGCTCCATTATTATATGTGAGCCTGCTCCCGGTCGCGATCTCCCGCCGGGCCTGTTTGGCTATCGCCGGGTGCGCGCCTAAGCGCTTCAGGATAACGGCCGTCGTCACTTCCGGGTGCCGAAAGGAAGTGACGACATTCAGAGGCGTCTCCGAGTTCAAATTTTCGCGCGCAGCAGCGCCGATTGTCAGTGTACCGGAGCCAGTGTGCAGTCATGTCGGCTGAACCCCGCTCCCCTGGAGACCCTTCTGTGCCGCCTGTAGTAAGTCCCCTGTGGGGAAGCGCTTTTTTTCTTACCCTGTACTTGTCTATACACTGTACCAGGTTACTTGTTCCTCCTCCTCCACATCTCTGGCTTGGGGCTATATCCTGCTGTTAGCATGTGTACTTACCATAGCTAATTAGGGTTGTTCTCCCCAGGTCACTAAGGAGGCTCAGAGAAAGATCAAAAAACAGTCCAAATGTGTGTCCTGCCTCAAACGGCTACCGGACGACTATCGTAAAAAACTCTGTAAGGACTGCATATCTAATGTGATTGCCGAGGAACAGCCTTCTTTCCTTAAAGATCTAAGATCCATGATCCATGAGGAAGTCAAAACCTCCTTATCTCAGATACCTTTACCCAGGGATGAACCCCCTTCAAAAAGACATAGGGGCCCATCCCCCTCACTATCTGATCCAGAGATTATAGAGGAGGAGGCCTCGTCCTCCAGAACACGGGAGGACGAGGTGGTCTTCTCTGATCTTGAGACTCCAGAATCAGAACAAAGATTCTGCTTCTCCTTGGACGAGATGCCTGACCTATTAAGGGCAGTCCGGGCCACTATGGGGGTCGAAGAAACCCCTAAAGCACACTCAGTCCAGGATGAGATGTTTGGGAGGCTCAGGGTTAAAAAAACCCGGGTGTTCCCAATCAATGAGAACATACGGGATATGGTACTGGACGAGTGGTCCAACCCAGAAAAAAGGTTGGGGGTATCCAGGTCCTTTAGAAACCGGCTGTTGTTTGACACGGACGAAGTTAAAATCTTCAGCGAAACACCAAAAATTGATATTCAGGTCGCAAAGGTCAATAAAAAGACTGCCTTGCCCTTTGAAGACACCTCTCAACTGCGTGATCCCATGGACAGGAAAGCAGATAGCCTCTTAAAAAAATCATGGGAAGCAGCGATGCTTGTCTTAAAAACAAACATCGCTGCTACCTCAGTGGCAAGATCCATGAAACTGTGGCTAGAGGAACTGGAATCTCGTATCACAGATAATACTCCTAGGGATGAGATCTTGAGATCCCTCCCCCTGTTAAAATCCGCCACAGCATTTATGGCTGACGCCTCAGCGGAATCGGTCAGATTCGCCGCAAAGGACGCGGGACTCTCCAATGCGGCCCGTCGCGCCCTATGGATGAAAAGCTGGTCGGGCGACAACACATCAAAGATGAAGCTTTGCTCCATCCCGTTCTCAGGGGAATACGTCTTTGGGCCCGTCCTAGACCGTATCCTGGAGAAAGCAGCGGACAAGAAAAAGGGATTCCCAGAAGAGAGACCCTACAAAAGGAAATATCCCTTTCGGGCCCCCACTAGCCAGAACAATCCCTTTAAGGGTAAAGGGAAGTCAGGACGCTGGAGTTACCCTAAAGGGGGCAGGGGTAGGAATACCCCCTCCTCCTCCCAGAGTAAACCCTCGGATAAACAATGACGTCAGAGTGGGGGGGAGATTGAAGAACTTCCTGACTCCTTGGGAGTTCATTACTCCGAACCCTTGGGTCCGGGACATCATAAGATCCGGGTACCGGATCGAACTCTCTTCATCTCCCCCAAACCGCTTCATTGTTACCAACCTACATTCCCCCAAAGTACGCGGAAAGATATTGGAAGGAATCCAAAGCCTTCTGGCAACGGACGTAATAATACAGGTCCCGCCAACACAGCAAAAACAAGGTTTCTACTCAAACCTGTTTTTGGTAGAGAAAAAAGAAGGCTCGTTCCGTACGATCATAAATCTGAAAGCCCTGAACAAATTTGTCATCTATCGGAAGTTCAGGATGGAATCCCTGAAATCCCTGATTCCATTGATAAAAAGGAATGCCCTGATGTGCTCAGTAGACCTCCAGGACGCATACTATCACGTCCCAATTCATCCAGAGTCACAAAGGTTCTTGAGGTTCGCCATCCAGGACCACAAGAGGGTAATCCGTCACTACCAGTTTACGGCCCTTCCCTTTGGGATATCATCTGCACCCAGAGTGTTTACAAAGCTGGTAGTGGAGATGATGGCCTTCTTGAGACACAAGGGACTGGTGATCATACCGTACCTGGACGATTTCCTCCTAGTCGGCAACTCAGAGGAAGAACTCAGAACAGACCTGCAGTCCTTTCTGTCCCTTGTCCAGGATCTGGGTTGGTTGGTGAACTTGAAGAAATCAAACCTGGTGCCCTCCAGCACTATCCAGTTCCTGGGCGTTATCCTGGATTCTCAAACACAACGTACCTTCCTTCCGCCAGACAAGGTCAGAAACCTTCAATTAAAGGTCCGACGATTCCAGCACAGGAGGTCCTGTCCTATAAGAGAAGCTATGAGTCTCCTGGGTCTCCTCTCGTCCTGCATCACGTCCGTCCCATGGAGCCAGTCCCACTTCAGATCCCTCCAGTCGTGGATCCTGAGAGCTTGGAACAGACAGCAGGCCTCCTTGGATCAGAAGGTCATGATCCCTCCGGCAGTAAAAACCTCCCTAGATTGGTGGAAGAACACAAGCAATCTGTCCTTGGGGGTCGTTTGGGAGAAAATCCCCTACATTCAGGTGCTTACAGACGCAAGCGAGAAAGGATGGGGAGCGACAGTGGGAGACCGTTGGTTTCAAGGTTCCTGGACCCCAACTATCCGCTCTCAGTCCTCCAACTTCAGGGAACTAGAAGCGGTCTGGAAAGCCCTGAAAACCGCAGAGATACTTCTGAGGGGTCAACACGTAAAGATTCTCTCAGACAACACGACGACGGTGGCGTACCTATCTCACCAGGGAGGCACGAGATCGGAGAAACTGATGTCTATTACAAAGAAGATTTTCAACTGGGCAGAATCCCACGTGAATTCCATCTCCGCAATCCACTTAAAAGGGATACTGAACGTAGAAGCGGACTATCTCAGTCGCCAGTCGATAGACCAGACAGAGTGGTCCTTGAATCCAGAAGTGTTCCAGCTGCTGGCAGGAAGATGGGGCACTCCACAGGTGGATCTATTCGCATCCAAAAGAAACGCAAAGGTACCGACGTTCTGTTCATTAAACCCACGGGACAATCCCTGGGCGTTGGATGCGCTCACAATTCGTTGGGACTGGGATCTCAGTTATGCGTTCCCACCATTGCCTCTACTTCCCAGAGTAATCCAGAAACTCTACCTAGAGGATACGACACTAATCCTGATAGCTCCCTATTGGCCGAAGAGGAGCTGGTTTCCTGCTCTAAGGAATCTGTCAGTAGAGGACCCATGGCCTCTTCCTGCCAGGAGGGACCTGCTTCACCAAGGCCCAATACTACATCCAGACCCAAGCTTCCTCAAATTGTCAGCTTGGATCCTGAGGTCCAGAAGTTGAGGTCACAGGGGCTCTCGGACCAAGTGATAACTACCCTTAAAGCTAGTAGGAAGAAGGTTACCTTCTCAATCTATCTAAAAATTTGGAAGAGATTCTGTACATGGATGGGGAACCCAGCCCCAAACTTAGAGCCGCCCAATTTCTTGAAGATCTTGGACTTCCTCCAGCAGGGACTTGAACTAGGTCTCAGACCCTCTACCCTAAAGGTACAGGTCTCGGCACTAGCCTGCTTCTTTGATCGCGATATAGCCAGTCATCACTGGATCAGGAGATTCATGAAAGCTGCCTCCCGTCTACGTCCCTCTCTAAAATCTAGGATCCCCAACTGGGACCTTAACGTGGTACTCACCGGCCTAACTCTCGCTCCATTCGAACCCCTATCTGATTGTTCCATCAAACATCTATCATTTAAAACCGCTTTCTTGGTGGCCATCACGTCCGCAAGAAGGATAGGCGAGATCCAAGCATTATCGATACAGGAACCCTATCTCCGTATCACCGATGATAGGATTATTCTTAAATTGGATCCGGGGTTCCTGCCTAAAGTTGTATCGGATTTCCACCGAAACCAGGAGATAGTCTTACCCTCCTTTTGCAATAATCCCTCTAACGATAGGGAATCGAACTTCCACTCTCTAGACGTAAGACGCTCTGTCTTACGGTATCTTGAAGTGTCAAAGGGTTTCCGTAGATCTAATAACCTGTTTGTCCTCTTCTCGGGGAAGAATAAGGGTCTGAAAGCCTCCAGATCCTCTCTAGCACGGTGGATAAAAGACTCCATTTCCATTTCTTACGGGTCCCAAGACCTGTCTTGCCCCTCAAATTTGAGAGCTCACTCTACCCGGGCCATGTCCTCCTCCCAGGCAGAACGGGCCGGAGCTTCCCTTGAAGACATTTGTAAAGCCGCTACGTGGTCTAACATCCACACCTTTACAAAACACTATAGGTTAGACCTATCCAGCTCAGACTTGTCTTTTGGACGGAAAGTCCTTCAGGCGGTCGTCCCCCCCTAAGCTATAATTTTTTATATCTCCTTGTAGCCGTCGTGGTGATGAAGTGGAAAGCCGGAATTAGACTTACCGGTAATTCAATTTCCACGAGATCACCACGACGGCACATATATTCCCTACCCTTCCTTAAGCCTTACCTGGGAGGTTATGAAGTAATACCCTCGGTTTAGTATGTTTTGTTCTCACCACTTTTTTTTTTTTCTGTCTCTGTAATTTTGGACACACTGGTGTTGGTGGTGGGAGGGGGGGATTTAAACCCTCTCTCTGTTCCTGCCCCTACAGAGGTCAGGGGTCAATCTCCTTGTAGCCGTCGTGGTGATCTCGTGGAAATTGAATTACCGGTAAGTCTAATTCCGGCTTTTTGTGAGAGAGATTGTTCGTTTACATGGCATCCCGGAAAATATTGTTTCTGACAGGGGTGTGCAGTTTGTGTCCAAATTCTGGAGGGCCTTCTGTGAAAGATGTAAAATTTCATATTTTTTTTCTTCCGCCTACCATCCTGAGAGTAATGGGCAGACTGAATGGCAGACTTAATCAGTCTGTGGAACAATTCTTGAGGTTGTATGTTGCTGATGACCAGCAATTATGGGTCAAATTCCTTCCGTTGGCTGAATTTGCTTTAAATAACCGTGTCAATTCTTCTGCTGGGGTCTCCCCTTTCTTTTGTAACCATGGTTTTCATCCCCATTTTTATTCTGGGTCGTCCGTCTCCTCCTCTAACTCTGAAGCTGATAAACTCTCCTCCGAACTGTGCGCAGTTTGGGCCCGGGTTCAATCGAACCTAGAAAAGGCTCAAAGGTCTCAAAAACTCAAGGCCGATAAGAGAGGTTCCAAGGGGGTGAACTTTCAGGTTGGGGATAAAGTATGATAAACAATATAAAAACAATCTCCAATTTTTGGTGTACTTATCGGCGCTGCAGATCCACCAAGCGACGTGAGTATAGGTCGCTTCACAGTTAAAATGTCCACAAGTTTGTTGATCGCGCTGCCTTCTGAGTGCAAAAGTTCCAATCCCAGACCCTATTTTTTTCTCCAATGCTCAGGTTGTTTCACTTTGTAGCCACACAAACGGTTACCAGAGGCTAGGTGCACTCATGTACACCAGCAGGTTTTATTCTACTTACAAAAAAGTCTAAAATCTCAGTCATAAAAACAAGTCTTTTTCATCACAGGGGATAAAGTATGGTTGTCCTCCAAGAATCTATCTCTCAAGGTAGCTTCTAGAAAATTTGCTCCTCGTTTTATTGGACCGTATAAGATAACGGCGGTGATTAATCCAGTATAGTTTAAGTTGGAGCTGCCCGAGTCGTGCCACATTCATAATGTATTTCATAAATCTCTACTTAAAAAGTATTTTGAACCTGTTGTACCGTTGAAAGCCTTGCCTCCGCCGATTCTTGTTAGTGATGCTGTCGAGTATGTGGTGTCTAAGATAGTGAATGTCAGGAGAGTGCGTAATTCCTTACAGTATGGACCCGAAGAGAGATCTTGGGTACCCGCCAGGGAGGTTCATGCTCCTAGACTTGTTTGAAAATTTCAGAATTTAGAACACCCTGAAATGCCATCGCCTGAAGTCTTGGGTCCGGTGGCCCCTCGTAAAAGGGGGGGGGGGTACTGTCCCCCTGCTGCTTAGCTTTGGGAGCGAGGATCTGTTTGGCCTCGTTCCCAGGGCGGCTTTACTAGCTGGGAGGCTCCCTGCTCCTAGGTCTGCCTTGAGCGCCGAGCTGATCACTCGGTGCTCGACTTGTCTGTCTGTCGGTCATGTGATGCTGGCCACGTCACATAACCCTCAGACTCCACTATAAATACAGGCAGCCTGCTGGCCATAGGTTGCCTGTTAATTTTAGGTTCCTGGCTATTTGTTGGACTACTGAATACTCACCTGCTCCTGTTCCCTGACGATCCTTTGCCTGCTCCTCCTGTACTGCGCATCCCTCCTGGTATTGTGACCTCGGCTCCCACCTGACTACTCTTTGCGGACTCCTCTGGTACTTCTTTACTCTCCTGGTATTTGACCACGGCTTCTCCTAACCATTCTTTGCTTAACCCTTTGTACTGCGTAGCTCTCTTGGTTCTGACCCGGTCCGTTCACGTTAGGGCTGCAGCTAACGATTATTTGAATAATCGATTAGTTGTCGATAATTTCATTGATTAATCAGGAAAAAACACCAAAATGACAAAAAAAAGGGGTTTATATGATTTTACTTGAAAAATTATGTCCAAAGGTCATATTAAAACAAATTGTGAATGTCACTGTTATGGGGTATCTGTGGATGTCACTGTTATGGAGGGGTTCTGTGGATGGCACTTATGGAGGGGATCTGTGGATGGCACTGTTATGGGGGGGAAATGTGGATGACACTGTTATGGGGGATCTGTGGATGGCACTGTTATGGGGAGGGGGATCTGTGGATGGCACTGTTATGGGGAGGGGGATCTGTGGATGGCACTGTTATGGGGAGGGGGATCTGTGGATGGCACTGTTATGGGGAGGTGGATCTGTGGATGACTATGCTATGGGGGATCTATGGATGACACTATATAGCATCTTATGCCATATGTGTCATCCACAGATCTCCCCCATAGCAGTGTCTTCCACAGATCCCCCTCCCATAACAGTGCCATACACAGATCCCCCTCCCCATAACAGCCCTGGCCCCGCCGCTCACAGCAGTATTCCTTAACCGGCAGTAACTTTTACTTTATATCACCGCATCTTCTTTTACCTTACAATGAAGCTCCAGTAACCGGCAGAGCGGGCGGCGGCGTAACGTCACTTACTCACGTGACGTGCCTGCTCCGCCCACTTTATGAATAAAGCAGGCAGAGCATGCGCGTCATGTGAGTAAGTGACGTTACACCGCTGCCCGCTCTGCCTGTTACTGGAGCTTAATTGTAAGGTAATAAAGATGCGGTGATCTAAAGTTCAAAGACCCGCAGGCATAGCACCTGACCGCCCGCTCCCGCCCACATAGCAACGAATAGGCCAATTATTATCGATAACGTTGATTAATCGTTGCAGCCCTAGTTCACCTTTCGTATTTTGTCTTGTCTGTCTTCCCTGCACATATCCTAAGTAAGGGACTGCCGTCCAGTTGTCCACTGTCATCAGGACAAGTAGGCAGGGCCAGGGTGAAGCGTAGTGGTCACTATCCTTCCCCCTGTGTGTGTGTGTGGACGTGACTGTTACAATACAGTCCCATGTTAATAACATCACCCCCTCCCTCAGACTCCTGTAACATTCAGTCCCATGTAAATAACGTCACTCCCTCCGCCAGCCCCCTCCGTCATACAGTCCCATGTAAATAACATTCCTCCCACAGCTGCCATCAACAGACAGTCCCATGTAAATAACATCCCACCTTCCCCCAGCCCTCTGCAACACACAGTCCCGTGTAAATAACATAACTTTCTCCTACAGCCACCATCAACATACAGTCCCATGTAAATAACATGACCCCCTCCCCAGCCACCTCTAACACACAGTCCCATGTAAGGCTACTTTCACACTCGTGTTTGGTGCGGATCCATCATGGATCTGCATATACGGATCCGTTCAGATAATACAACCGTCTGCATCCATTCAGAACGGATCAGTTTGTATTATCTTTAACATAGCCAAGACAGATCCGTCTTGAACACCATTAAAAGTCAATAGAGGACGGATCCAGATTGTGTCATAGAAAAGGGATCCATCCCCATTGCAAGCAGCGTTTTGGTGTCCGCCTCCAAAGCGGAATGGAGACCGAACTAATCCTTTTCCATTCAGAATGCATTAGGGCAAAACTGATCCGTTTTGGACCGCTTGTGAGAGCCCTGAACGGATCTCACAAACAGAAAGCCAAAACGCTTGTGAAAGTAGCCTAAATAACATCCCTCCCTTCAGCCCGAACATACAGTCCTAGTTAAATAACCACAACTCCTAGCATTGCTCTGCCTTTCCCTTCACTAAACTCTCCTTCTGTAGCAGACATCACCTCAGCTTCTTCCCCCAAGACTTCTCTTCACTGGCGCATTGTGCAGCTGTCAGTCTGTGCAGACTTGGGGAATCGCGGCCGCACTGCAGGCTGTCACACTCAGGCAAGAGGGGACGGTTAGGGGGAGCTGTTACCTTTACTTGAAGCAAGGAGGTCGTTGCCCCCTTGACTTCAAGCTGGCCGGCACTATAGCGCTGATGGAGAATAAAACTGCATTTTTTTAACTTGCGCAGCATCGGACAACAGGATGAAATATATGATTATTAACAGGCTGCGGGCTACTACGAGGTACTGCTGACGGGTGTAGATGCATTTTTGAGGTGACAGGTTCCCTTAAAAAATCAGTTGTATTTTGCATCGTCATATACTACTAACATCCATAGCATTTATTGTGTGGGGGCTTTATTTTCTGTGGGATGGGCAGAAACCACAGTTAGTGCACCTGCGGATTTTGCTGCAGAGTTTTCCAGGACTGAAAAATCTGTTCCATTCAACTGAATGGGACTTGCACCAATCCATGTGCTTGCCGCCGCATTCAAAGGAATGGAACTGATTTTTAGTTGTGGAAATTTCTGCAACAAAACCTGCAGTGTGTGAAGACGTCCTTAAACTCCAGTGTATCCAAAAATGGCAAATAAAATATAAGTGAGTAAAGTAGATGCCACTAAACACCTACTGTATGTGAGAACTCTCCTTAAAAAAAAAAAAAAAATTATCCGTATCCCAAAAGTGAGACACAAGGTTAGCACTATAATGGAGCAGGCGGCTACCCCAACTCTGCTGTGATGGAGGCGCGCACACGCTCGAGCGTTCTCCTCACAACAATGGGACAAGCTCGCCGTGAGCGCGCCTTCTAGAACGCCTGACAGAACTGTCCCAGTCAGGCGGGGGGCGGGGCCTCCACACTGTATTTCCCGCCTCCCCTCATAGTGAATGGGAGGTGGCGACGGCGAAGCCCGACTGTATGTATTATTACATACTTCCTGTGGTATATTTATGAGAGGGATTTCGATTTCCGGTAGCAGCTCCTCCTTACTTTCTGTATTTGTATCTCCCCTCGTATCTCCTCCTGTGACTGGCCGCTATAAGATCATCGACTGGGCGGAGCTGCCGTGAAAGGGGATACTGTCTAGGTTATTATACCCCTCCTTACAGACACACACAGCGGTGGATGGGGGAGAGGAGTCCCCCTAAAAGAGAACGGCAGGAGAGGACTGTGGGAGGGCCATTTAATAACAGCACAACTTATCATACACTTCAGGCAATGTCTATGGGGATCCACCTGCAGGTAAGCAATTCCATGGAGGGGAGGCTTTTGTATGCAGAGAGGTCACCATCACGTGAGGAGACTCTCCTGTCTGGAGCTGTATTGATCGGCTGGAGCCTCTTATTACATGGCCGAAGGAATCTCCTATGACATCAGCTGTGGGGATGTGACGTCATTATTTATTGCTGATAATCCTGCCTGTGTGCCCTCCTCAGAGACTCTATAATGAAGGATGTCAAGGAGAAATGCATTAGAATATGATATTAAAAGTGATTTATCCCAAACCACAAGGGTCCGAACTTAGCCCAGCCAAGTGTGCTACTTAGCATTCCCTATCGTCCATTATCTCCCTTTATGTCTCCCCAGACTGTCTGTAACAAAGGCTGTCCCGGGGTACTAATACTTATTCCTCCAGTCCTGTTAAAGGGGCAGACCGAGAATGCAGAACACTTCTTTTTAGTAGGACCTGCTTAATGATAGGACCGGTGTCAATGCTGAAAGGTACAGAGTGGGGAATTTGAAGGACAAGGTCTTAATATATTGCAGGAGGAGATGACAGTGCGTGGATTGCAGCGTGGATAGGGTTACAGTAAAGTAGGAATTGCCTGTAAAATGCCAATTCTAGGAATAATAGGCTTGGACTTTTTCATGTGTATCAGTCATGCAGTATATTTCAGAGCAGCTCGCCACCCGTGAGAAAACACAGTACTGTGGTAATACTTAGCGGGTGGCATCTCCTATTATACAGGTGGCGGCGGCAGCACCATATCTATTTAATAGGAGCTCAGGACATCTGGGTTCACTTCAGAGCTTTGCCGTTCTCTTTCAGCGACATATAAAATGCCTGTGTTCTTAGTCTTTTGGTCATATTATATATAAGAAAATACATCTCTCACGTGTCCTTCGCTCGGAGAGGCAAGTCACTCATTTTCATCCAAACTTTGTCCAGTTTTGCTCCCAAAAGGTTCCACTTTTGCATATGTTCAATAGATATACATTAGTAAATTTCTTGTCTCGCTCCTAAAGTTTTTTTTTTATGCACGTTATCCTGCACATTATTTATAGGATCTTTTATTAAAGGGAACCTGTCCCCATGAAAATGTGACCTAATCTACGTGCAGCATGTTATAGAGCAGGAGGAGCTGAGCAGATTGGTATATTGTTTTATGGGAAAATATTCAGTATAACTTGTATTTTAGTAATTTACATTCCTGCTCATTCTGGGCTTTGAAGACCAGGAGTTGCTCCTATCAGTGACTGACAACCCACCCTCTATGACTGTGTATACAGATATAGCTGTCAGTCACTGGTAGGACCGTCTGCTTGACTTCAAAGCCCAGAATGAGCAGGAATGTTAATGTATAAAATACAAGTTTTACTGAATCTTTTCCCATAAAACTATAGATCAGTCTGCTCAGCTCCTCCTGCTCTATAACATGATGCCTGCAGCTCAGACACCATGTTCAATGTGACAGGTTCCCTTTAAAGGGTTTGTCCGCTTTTTACTATTGATGACCTATTCTCAGGATAGATCATTAATATCAGATCAGCGAGGGTCCGACTCCTGTCAGCTGTTTGAAGAGAAGGCAGCGCTCGTATGAGCGCTGCCTTCTCTGTTCTGTTTACCTGCTCACCACAGCAATTGCAGCAGTGAACAGGTGTAATTACAAGTGTGGCGTCACCATTCACTTCAATGGGACGGCTCTGTAGTATTCACATGAACAGACAGAGCGTCCCATAAAAGTGAATGGTAGCGCCATACTTGCAATTACGCCTGTTCACTGCGGAAATTGCTGTGGTGAGCACTTGTATGGGCGCTACCCTCTCTTCAAACTGCTGATTAGAAGGAGTGCCGGTAGTCAGACCCTCACCAATCTGATATTGATCTATCTTTAGGATAGGTCATCAATAGTAAAAAGCAGACAACCCCTTTAAATGGAACCTGTCACCAGGATTTTGTGTATAGAGCTGAGGACATGGGTTGCTAGATGGCCGCTATCACATCCGCAATACCCATTCCCCATAGCTCTGTGTGCTTTTATTGTGTAAAAAAACGATTTGATACTTATTATTATTATTAATATTATTAATTATTATTATTAAAGCGCCATTCATTCCATAGAACAGCTGTACATATGAGAAAAGGTATAAATACATAATACAGATAATTGCACTAATCATGAAGAAGACTGGTTGCAAACTGGTACAGAAGGAGAGGCCCCTGCCTGTGAGGGCTTACGATCTACATGTACATATGCAAATTAACCTGAGATGAGTCCTGTCCCTGAGATGAGTCCTGTCCCTGAGATGAGTCACGGACAGGACTCATCTCAGGTTAATTTGCATATATATCAAATATTTTTTTTTACACAATAAAAGCACACAGAGCTATGGGGACTGGGTATTGCAGATGTGCTAGCGGCCATCTAGCAGCCCATGTCCTCAGCTCTATACACAAAATCCCGATGACAGGTTCCCTTTAAGTGTTGGCCTATCCTCAGGATAGCCCATCACTAGCCGATCAGTGAGGGTGTGACACACCGCACCCCCACCAATCAGCTGTTTGGTTATAATTTCCCACCAGAAGCAGACAGCTCTGTCTACTTTATAGTGGACTGAGTTCATCACTGCTGCACTCAAGAATATGGACATGTAGGACAAAAGTATTGGGACACACTTCCTAATGAATGAACTCAGTTGTGTTTCATTCAGTCCCATTGCCACAGGTGTATAAAATCCACCTCCTAGCCATGCCGTCTGCCTTTACTAACATTTGTGATAGACTGGCTCACTGAATTCCAGCGTAGCACTGTAATAGGATGTCACTGTTGTAACAAGACAGTTTATGAAATCTATTCCCTCCTAGATATTCCATAATAAACTCCAGTTCCAGTGAAGGGAAATCTTAAACGGATTTCAGCTAGACCCCCCTCTCCCCAAGTTACCAGGCCTGTGGAGGATAGCATATTTACCTGTTGCCAGACTCCAGCTTCTTTGGTCCACCACTACTGCACTTTGGTCCTGCTGGTCAATATCCAGTTTGATGGGGGTCACGTGTGCCATTGCAGCTAGTGACTGGCTTTTTAATAGTTTGTACCCCATGCGTCATGTGGCCCATTAACGTGACACACATGGAAAACATCACCGCTGAGACCAGTCTTTAGCTGCAGCAGTACACATGACCCCATAACCCTGGATGATTACGAGCCGGAACCTGCCAATTGGGAGACGGTAAGGCTACTTTCACACTAGCGTTTTAGTTTTCCGGTATTGAGTTCCGTCATAGGGGCTCAATACTGGAAAAAAACGCTTCAGTTTTGTCCCCATTCATTGTCAATGGGGACAAAACTGAACAGAACGGAATGCTCCAAATGTTGTAGTTTGCTTTCCATCCTGGGATGCGGAGCAAGACGGATCCGTTATGACCCACAATGCAAGTCACAATAGAAAACTGATCCGTCCTCCATTGACTTTCAATGGAGTTCATGACGGATCCGTCTTGGGTATGTGAAAGATAATACAACCGGATCTGTTCATAATGGATGCAGACGGTTGTATTATCAGTAACGGAAGCGTTTTTGCAGAACCCTGCCGGATCCAGTAAAAACGCTTGTATGAAAGTAGCCTAAGTATACTTCCCTCCGCAGGATCAGCAACGTTGGGGGCCTTAAAGGTGGACAACCCCTTTACTGCTTCACCATACCAAGACATTTTGAACAATTTTATGTTTCCAACTTTATGGGAACAAACAAGATCCATAAAGACATGGTTAGGGAGTTCAGTGTGAAAGAACTTCACTGGCCTGCACAGAGCCCTGACCTCAACTCAATAAACAGAACACAGATTGTGAGCCAACATCAGTGTCTGACCTCACAGATGCCCTCCTGGATGAATGAGCAGAAATTTCACCAGACACTTCATAATCTTGTAGAAAGCCTTCGGCCTCATGCACACGACCGTTGTGTGCATCCGTGGCCGTTGTGCCGTTTTCCGTTTTTTTTCGCAGACCCATTGACTTTCAATGGGTCCGTGGAAAAATCAGAAAATGCACCGTTTGGCAGCCGCATCCGTGATCCGTGTTTCCTGGCCGTGAAAAAAATATGACCTGTCGTATTTTTTTCACGGCCAACGGTTGACGGACCCATTCAAGTCAATGGGTCCGTGAAAAATCACGGATGCACATAAGATTGTCATCCGCGTCCGTGATCCGTGTCCGTTTTTTCCTATCATTTCAATGGCAAACTTGACTTAGATTTTTTTTTCATTTTTCATGTCCGTGGATCCTCCAAAAAACAAGGAAGACCCACGGACGAAAAAACGGTCACGGATCACGGACCTACGGACCCCGTTTTTGCGGACCTTAAAAAACAACGGTCGTGTGCATGAGGCCTTCCCGGAAGATTTTTTACCTGCATATGCAGGACCAACTCCATATTAACGCCTATGGATTTAGAAGGGGATGTCAAAATCTCAGGTGATTATGCATGCGGTAACCACATGTGTGCCCACTCCGTGTGGTCGTACCCTAATACTGCTGCTGCCAGGTATGTGGATAATAAAAGTCAGTGGTCGGCGCATAGGAGCTTCTTGTTCCCAGCCTCTTATCTCAAAATGACGTAACTGTACGTCATGTTCAGGTAAGGGAAGTATGAGCTGAGCCTGCTCCATATACTGGAAGCTTATAACTCCATTTCCGGCCATTTAACCAGTGCTGTAGTAACCAGCTGTGTAGTTCTGGTGCCAGCCGATTGGTAGACTGTCAGACCGCTACGTATCTGATATTGATGGCGTATCCTGAGGTTAGGTGAGGCCATCATTATAAAAGGACTGAACAATACCTATAATGGCCGCCAAACAACTGTAGCAGCCACATGATCTCACTGACCGTTCCAATTGCAGCATAGGAGGGCATTGAGAATACCCCCCCCCCCCCCCCCCCACACACACTATTTATTCTATACAGGTAGTGAATGTTTATTTCTTGCATTAGTTAGTGACATCCCCCCCTTAAATGTCATGTCTATTTTATCTGTAAAAAGCTGATATTTTCGACTCCGCTACTGTTGGCAGTAGAACAAATGAATTAATCAGATGCATGGTGTGGAAAATGGAGTTATGCTGATTTCTTTGAAATCTCAGTATAAAATATGCCGGGCTTTTCTTTGAATATGCATCTAAACAATACGTTTTCAATGCAATTCTGAAAGACAAATGGCTCACATTACACTGGTGGCTGTCATACTGTGGTTCTCCTGGATTATTATTACTGAAGCCCTCAACATCTATCTCCATCATCTTTCTCAGTTCACATTGTGTCTTCTCTCTTAAATATTTCTGTCATTGCTGCTATTTCTGACTAGTGTATTGTAAAAAGATATTTCAGCACACTGATTTGTCTATAGGGTTTTGTATCACCTACTGTAAATGACAGAAGGTTTAGGGACTGTTCACATTATCTTGTAGCTATCTGCTAAGCTTTTCGTTGGGGGATACTTTTGAATCACCCAACAAATGTATCATTCAGAGGATCCATTCAATTCGTTGAGACGAAGGAGTCCAAAAGATTAAACTTTGGCCTGTGTTTTATCTGCTTTCTGTCTCTACAGTTTTTGAGGACAGAATACCATAATTCAAAGGGGTTTTTCAAGACTTAAATACTGATGACCTATCCTCTGGTCAGTGAGGGTCTGACACCCAGGACCCCCACCGATCAGCTGTTTAAGAAGGCACCGGCTCTCCTGTGAGTGCCGTGGACTTCTCACAGCTTACCAAGGACAGCGCTATAAATTGTATAGCGGCTGTGCATAGCGGTATCACAGCTCAGCCTCATTCACTTCAATGGGGCTGAGCTGCTCCTAGGCCATGTGCCCGATGAACTTGACCTCACTGGTCTAAGGAAAGCAGTGAGAGGACGGCAGCACTACTACAGCTGATTGGCGGGGTTCTCGGGTGTCAGAAAGGTCATCAGTATTTAAGTCTCGGAAAACCCATTGAATAGGCCATTATGACTATATGTCCATCAAATAGATGTACACAAACAGAAAGCAGGTCAAACATAGTCCAGAGATTAATATTTTGGCCTGGGAAGCAACCATCATGGAAAATAAAATGGCCGCCGTCCAATTAATACACACAAAACTGCAGCCTTTTTATTTCCCCTAATAATTGCTCCCTAGACAAAACAAGCCAGGTATTTGGGAATATATTCATAATAAAGTAATTTAACTATTTTCTGTGATTTTATTTTATGAATTCCCAGAGAACCCCTTTAAGGTATTCCGATGTGTCCAACCAGTAGAAAGCTTAACAGAGAGCTAAAATGTGATGGCTGTCCATCCAGACTCTAGTTTCATGACATTATTGACAGTTAAGGGCTCTTTCACACTTGCGTTCTTTTCTTCCGGCATAGAGTTCCGTCGTCGGGGCTCTATGCCGGAAGAATCCTGATCAGTTTTATCCTAATGCATTCTGAATGGAGAGAAATCCGTTCAGGATGCATCAGGACGTCTTCAGTTCCGGAACGGAACGTTTTTTGGCCGGAGAAAATACCGCAGCATGCTGCGCTTTTTGCTCCGGCCAAAAATCCTGAAGACTTGCCGCAAGGCCGGATCCGGAATTAATGACCATTGAAAGGCATTGATCCGGATCCGGCCTTAAGCTAAACGTCATGAGCCGCACGGACGTGAGCCGCACGCACGTCGTGAGCCGCACGGACGGTAAGTATGCCGCTCCCTGCTACTACTATGGCAACCAGGACTTTAATAGCGTCCTGGCTGCCATAGTAACACTGAAAGCATTTTGAAGACGTCTTCAAATGCTTTCAGTACACTTGCGTTTTTCCGGATCCGGCGTGTAATTCCGGCAAGTGAAGTACACGCCGGATCCGGACAACGCAAGTGTGAAAGAGGCCTAAGGCTACTTTCACATCTGTGTTTTTGCTGGATCTGTCATGGAAGTGCTTCCGTCACAATGATACAACCGCCTGCATCCGTTATGAAAAGATCCGGTTGTATTTGTAAAATAGCCATGACGGATCTGGTACTAAAACCATTGTAAGTCAATGGGGGACGGATCCGTTTTCTTTTGTGTCAGATACGTCTTGCTCCGCATTCCAGGACGCACTGAAAAAAACATTGCTTACTGCGCTTTTGTCTGCGTCATGGGAACACAATGAAACTGAACAGAATGCATTTTGGTGTACTCCGTTCCCTTCAGTTCAGTTTTGTCCCCATTGACAATGAATGGGGACAAAACTGAAGCGTTTTCCCCTGCTATTGAGATCATATGACGGATCTCAATAGCAAAAAGGAAAAGCGCGGATGTGAAAGTAACCTGAAATGATTATATTATCACACAAATCATCCATGCATGCTCGCTAACATGTCTAAAAGGAAAACTAAGTGCTGCGGCGTCTTCATACAGTATCAAGCTTGAATGGAAGCAGGACTACAGTGACCAGGCCTGGCCTCTCTCTACACAGTGTACAGAGCTATGTAGTTCCAGTATTAGGCCTCATGCGGTCCGCAAAAACGGGTCCCGTAGTTCCGTGATCCGTGTCCGTTTTTTGTTCCGTGGGTCTTCCTTGATTTTTGGAGGATCCACGGACATGAAGGAAAGTAAAAAAAAAAATCGTTTTGGTGTCCGCCTGGCCGTGCGGAGCCAAACGGATCAATCCTGACTTACAATGCAAGTCAATAGGGACGGATCAGTTTGATGTTGACACAATATGGTGCAGTTGCAAACGGATCCGTCCCCCATTGACTTTCAATGTAAAGTCAGGAGTCCCTATTATACCATCGGATCGGAGTTTTCTCCAATCCGATGGTATATTTTAACTTGAAGCGTCCCTATCACCATGGAAACGCCTCTATGTTAGAATATACCATAGTATAGATCGTGGAAACTCATATCCGACAGTATATTCTAAGACAGAGGCGTTCCCATAGTGATGGGGATGCTTCAAGTTAGAATATACTACGAACTGTGTACATAACTGCCTCCTGCTGCCTGGCAGCACCCGATCTCTTACAGGGGTCTGTGATCCGCACAATTAACCCCTCAGGTGGGGCAGACCCCCTCGCTCCCCAGTTTTAATTTAATTAGTGGCCAGTGCGGCCCCCCCCCCCTCCCTCTACTGTATTAATTTCATTGGTGGCCAGTGCAGTCCCCCCTCCCCCCCCCTCTATTGTATTAATTTCATTGGTGGCCAGTGTGCGCCCCCCCCCCCCCAATCATTGGTGGCAGTCGAGAGTTCCGATCGGAGTCCCAGTTTAATCGCCGGGGCTCCAATCGGTAACCATGGCAACCAGGACGCTACTGCAGTCCTGGTTGCCATGGTTACTTAGCAATATTAGAAGCATCATACTTACCTGCTGCACTGCCTGTGACCGGCCGGGAGCTCCTCCTACTGGTAAGTGACAGGTCTGTGCGGCGCATTGCTTAATGATCTGTCACGTAGGAAGAGCGCCCGGCCGGTCACAGACAGCGCAGCAGGTAAGTATGATGCTTCTAATATTGCTGAGTAACCATGGCAACCATTGCCATGGTTACCGATCGGAGCCTCAGCGATTAAACTGGGACTCTGATCGGAACTCTCCGCTGCCACCAATGATCGGGGGGAAGGGGGAAGCCGCAAACTGGCCACCAATGAAATTAATACAATAGAGGGAGGGAGGGGGGCCGCACACTGGCCACCAATGAAATGAATACAATAGTGGGAGGGAGGGGGGCCGCACACTGGCCACCAATGAAATTAATACAATAGAGGGAGGGAGGGGGGCCGCACTGGCCACCAATTAAATTAAAACTGGGGAGGGAGGGGGGTCTGCTGCCTGGCAGCCCCTGATCTCTTACAGGGGGCTATGATAAGCATAATTAACCCCTCAGGTGCGGCACCTGAGGGGTTAATTGTGCGGATCACAGCCCCCTGTAAGAGATCGGGTGCTGCCGGGCAGCAGGGGGCAGTCATGTACACAGTTCGTAGTATATTTTAACTTGAAGCTTCCCCATCACTATAGGAACGCCTCTGTGTTAGAATATACTGTTGGATCTGAGTTTAAACCTACGGCCACGGATCACGGAAGCGGATGCCAATCTTGTGTGCATCCGTGTTTTTTCACGGACCCATTGAACAGGTCATATTTTTTTGACGGACAGGAAACACGGATCACGGCCGCTGATGAACAACGGTGCATTTTCTGAGTTTTCAACTGGCCCATTGAAAGTCAATGGGTCCGCAGAAAATCACAGAAAACGGAACAATGGCCACGGATGCACACAACGGTCGTGTGCATGAGGCCTTGCTAGTAAAGTGCCAGGGTTCGGAACGTAACCAATCCGATATTGATGACCTATCCTTTTTAACTTTTTTTTGTTTTATTATTTAGGAAAAATGTCATAGCAATTTAATAGTTTTATATTCTTGTAATGTTGTTTTAACATTGGTAGTAACTCAGCAATTGTATATCACGTTAGTTTGGACTAGAAACTGTCAGGGTAGCATGCTTAAAGGGGTTATGCCACATTTTGAAGCTATCACTTATCCACAGGGTAGCGGATAACAAACTGATTGGTGGGGGGTCCAACCACTGGGACCCTACCAATCCCAAGAACAGGGGTCCCATGTCCCCTGCTGCTCTATTCATTCTCTATGGGACCGCTGGAAATAGGGGAGCCCTGCACATGGTTATCTCTGGTAGTCCCATATTAAATTAATGGAGCAGCAGGGCACATGTTGAACGTTCAACGTGCTGCTCCATCAGATCAGGGAACAGGATCCCCCTCCCCAGTCTTTACATTTGGTGGCAGTCCCACTGGTCAGTTATGTATCAACAACACATTCTTTAAGCAGTTGTTCACGCTGTCATTTTTGGCAGCTCATTTTAGTGGTCGCAAGATTTTTGGTGCAGCTTCTGCACCAAATTTAGGCTACTTTCACACTAGCGTTCTGCTGTCCACTCGTGAGCTCCGTTTGAAGGGGCTCACGAGCGGAGCAGAACGCTTCCGTCCAGCCCTGATGCAGTCTGAATGAATGCGGATCCGCTCATACTGCATCAGTCTGGCGGCTTTCAGCCTCCGCTCCGCTCGCCTCCGCACGGCCAGGCGGACAGCTGAACGGATCCGTCTGCATTAATAACTTAGAAAAATTTCTAAGTGCGCAAGTAGCCTGAGCGGATCCGTTCAGACTTTCAATGTAAAGTCAATGGGGGACGGATCCGCTTGAAGATTGAGCCATATGGTGTCATCTTCAAGCGGATCCGTTCCCATTGACTTACATTGTAAGTCTGGACGGATCCGCACGCCTCCGCACGGCCAGGCGGACAGCTGAACGCTGCAAGCAGCGTTCAGCTGTCCGCCTGGCCGTGCGGAGGCGAGCGGAGCGGAGGCTGAACGCCGCCAGACTGATGCAGTCTGAGCGGATCCGCATCCATTCAGACTGCATCAGGGCTGGACGGAAGCGTTCTGCTCCGCTCGTGAGCCCCTTCAAACGGAGCTCACGAGCAGAACGCTAGTGTGAAAGTAGCCTTAGCTGTTAAGAATGTATTCAACATATATATGGTCCTCACGGGTAGTTAGAAACCAATATGACTCAGAACATGACCTCATCTATGAAATTGTCTGAATAACCGGTCTAGAAGGTATGAGTGGCATGCCTCCAAAAGACTCCAGGTTCATGACATCCTTGACAGTTCTATTAAATGACTCGGTTATTAAAAGAATCATCCATGTGTTTACTGAAATATGGGGACGGAAATGGTGTAAAATAAACTGGATTTATGGCCCATAGCGCCCAATCTCAGCACAGTCTGCATTTCATATTCTGCTCTTGTGGCTGCTATAGGCAACAAAGTTTCAGAAGTCATATCCCCTTGTGTGTAGAAACTTGTGCAAAAGTAATGTCCGTGATCTGTCTCAGTCCCCCTCTGGGTGAAGTAGAAAACGCCAGAGGAGAACTGAAGCTATCTCATACATCTGGAGCATCAGTTGTGGTGCCAAATAGCGCCGGACAGAAAACGCTGCATGCTCCGTTTTTCTGTCTGGCACTATCGGTGTACAGATGCTGGATCAGTGCACTGAAGTACTGTGCACATGTATATGTTGTGTCCGGCTCCCGGCCTGAAATAGCTGGGATATGTAAACAACTGATATATGTAAAGCAGGCCTAAGGGTGCTGCAACACAACATCTTTTTATTGATATTTTTTATAGTAAAAAACCTTGAAATTATTTTTTAGTCACTTTTTTTCCTGACTTTTTTTTTTCCTATGGAGAAGTACCATATATGAGAAAATATCTGAAAATCAACATACCCAGAGCGTTCTGCGATTAGAAAAAAGAACAGAAAGGGAGCTAGAAAGCTGCCTTAAAGGGGTTGTCCCATCTCAGACAATGGGGGCAAATCGCTAGGATATGCCCCCATTGTCTGATAGGTGCGGGTCCCACCGCTGAGACCCGCACCTATATCGAGAATAGGGCTCCGCAAGTGAAGGAGGGTGCACTGCGCATGCCCTCCATTCATTTCTATGGGGCCGGCGAAAATACCCCTATTTCCGTCGGCCCTATAGAAATAATTAGGAGACTGGGCCGCGCATGCACGGTACGCTCCCATTCACTTCTATGGGAGCAGCGCTTGGTGGTGGACGTACCCTGGGAAATCTGGGGTCCTCCAGCCACAGCTCTCCCCGCTCCGTTCTCTTTATAGGTGCGGGTCCCAGCAGTGGGACCTGCACCTATCAGACCATGGAGGCATATCCTATGCCCCCATTGTCTGAGATGGGAATACCCCTTTAAATCACCACTACAAAAGTTCCTGTGTATGTCTGGCATTTTATAACTTCCTATTGGTCAGCATGTAAAATCTGGCTGCAATGTGTTTTGCTCCCAAGAAAACAGTCAAAATAGGGTTGTTTTCTAAAAAAAACTAAATAACAAAGTAAAAGGTTATATATAGTTTTTCACTGAAGGACCTCTGAAATATTAAATGGAACCTGTCATTGGTTTCATGCTGCCTGAACGAGAATTTTCCTATTATAAGGAGAAATAAGTAGAAACCTGTCCGTTCTGACAAACTCGATGAGAAGAAGCCGCACATTGGATTCTCTTCTCCTGTTCTTGGGTGTCATAGACGTACCGAGACATACGGACGTTCCTGCGCCAGGTGGCAGGAGATCTGTGAGACTGGCAACACATGGTTTGATCTGACTTGTTTTCCTCTGTGTCTGTGTTGTTTCTGGTGCTTGCCACACCTTCTATTCCCAGGTGTGGCTATTATGGTCATTTAACCTTCTCTATTTATTGTTGTTTCTCCCACTATGCTATGCGGTTTATAGCTTCTGTTGGACTTGTAGTTAGCTTGTGTTTGGTTCTTGGCTGAGTTCCTTGTGCTTCATTGAAGTTAAGTGTTTCCTTTCCCTTTTGTATTATGTTTATTATATGTGTGTGTTGCCTTTCCCTGTTTGCCATTAGGCCTGAGGGAGACTCCTGTTCGCCCTTCCCTTTGGAGGAACAGGTAGACACAGTCCTGACATTAGTTCCAGGGTCCTATAGGGCAGTGATGGTGAACCTTTTAGAGACAGAGTGCCCAAACTGCACCCCAAAACCCACTTATTTACCGCAAAGTGCCAACACAGCAATTTACCTTGAATACAACAGTCCAATACAGTATATCTTCCATGTACTTTATCATTTAGCTATAATAGCCTGCCTACATTCAGTGAGCTGCCTGTGCTGTTCATAGTGCGCCCTGCACTGATGACTGGTGGGAAAGATCTAAGGCATATTGGTACACTGTAGACTCTTTCCGGGGCGGGTGCCCACAGAGAGGGCTCTGAGTGCCGCTTCTGGCACCCGTGCCATAGGTTCGCCACCACTGCTATAGGGTGACATAGGATTCTAGGTATCTGGTGTATGAACTTGCCTACCTTTGGGGTCTGTTTATACTGGTAGTCTGTCAGAACTGGAGTTAGGGTTTTCTCTAGGTGGTGTCCATCTTCCTTCCTGAGTTTCCAGGCCTTATTCCGGTATCCCCTTTCCCTCCTATGCTCGGTGTGGTGTTTTCCTCCCACACACGAGCGTGACATTGGGTTTTTAATGCTGTGGGAAAAATTCTGTTTTTGTGTTTCATAGGATACATTTACATGACTGTATGTGGTCCACATTAGTTTTTTTTCTCTGGACCCATTGACTTCTGATGGGTCCATGAACCGCATTTTGCAGCAAGTATATGACATGTTCTATCTTTTTAAGCATAAAACATGCCCTATATTTGGCCACAAACTGTGGTCCATGGACCCATTGAAGTCAATGGGTTCGCAAAAAAGCAACACAGACGTCATCCCTATTTTGCGGATTTGTGTTTTGTGGACTGCAAAATACATATGGTCATGTGAATGTACCTTTATTCAGCCTTATACCTGTACACAACAGTATCGTGCATTTTTCAAATTCTTTTTCATAGAAATGGCTATTCTTGTCCAAAAAACTGACTATAATAGGACATGTTTTATAATTTGCGAGATGGACATATGGATGTGGACAGTACACACATGAGATCTGTGTTGTATCCGTTTTTTTTCTTTTTGCAGGCCCATAGAAATGAATGGGTCTGTGTGCAATCCACAGGGACCAACATTATGTGTGCATGATGGGTTCCTTTTAGAGCTGACTTGATATAGGCAAATAATTTATTTCTTTGAATTCGTTTTGTTAAAGCTTCCCAAATAAATAACTACATTGTCTGGTGAAATTAAATGTTTATTTCCGTTGTAATACTCTGTCTTAGGAACTAAAAGACAAATTAAAGACAATCTGTCACCAAAAGATGCAATGCAATCTGCAGGCAGCAGGTTATAAAGCAGCAGGAGCTGAGCAGCTTGATATATAGTTCTGTGGGAGAAGATTCAGTAAAACTTGTAATTTATACATTTTAGGCTACTTTCACACTCGTGTTATGGGCGGATCCATCATGGATCTGCAAAAACGGATCCGTTATAATAATACAATAGCATGCATCCGTCATAAACAGATCTGTTTGTATTATCTGTAACATCGCCAAGACAGATCCGTCATGAACTCCATTGAAAGTCAATGGGAGACGGATCTATTTCTGTTGTCTATTGTGCCAGATTGTGTCAGAGAAAACGGATTCGTACCCATTGACTTACATTGTGTGCCAGGACGGATCCGTTTGGCTCATTCTCGGAACGCCCAGGAGAGGAGCTGATGTCTCCTCCCCATCGCCTCGATAGTAGTAATTAGCATACGGGCAGGAGACTGTAACTGGGGCACAGCAGGCGAACAGAGCGGCGCCCAGGAATAATAGTAGGTGCAGGGAGATCCCTGGGTGCCGCTCTACATGTCCTGCTAACTTAACTAAGTCTGAACCCATAAAAAAGGTCCTCCTATCTAGAGTTGTTGCGATACCAATTTTTTAGTCGGTTTCGATACCATGAAAAAGTATTGCGATGCTCGATACCATTCGATACCACGCGAATAAAATAAACCAAAAAAGCCACATGCATTCTTTTTTTTTAAAAATGGCGAATCACACACTTTTTTTATTTTTATTTTTTGTTACGCCGTTCACCGCATAGATTTTTTAAATATTTGAATAGTTTGGACTTTTCTGATTTGGCGATATGTAATATGTTTATTATTTATACATTTTATATGTGAAATATGTGAAATACTTAATATTTTGGTGGTGTTTTTTTTTTTTTTTCACTTTTTTTTACACTTTTTATTTAATAACTATTTCCTCCCTTAGGGACTAGAACCTGGGATTTTTTTCATCCCTTGTCCTATTCAGCCTGATAGATCTCTATCAGGGTGATTAGGACTTCACACTGTCCCTGCTGCTCTGTGCTTTGTGCACACAGCATCAGGGATGTTACCATGGCAGCCAGGGCTTCAGTAGCGTCCTGGCTGCCATGGTAACCGATCGGAGCCCCTGGATTACACAGCTGGGGCTCCAATCAGAAGCTGCCACTGCACCACCAATGAGGGGAAGGGGAGGGGACCCTGTGGCCACTGCCACCAATGATTTTAATACTGGGGGGGGGGGTTGAGAGGGCCGGCACACTGTGCCACCAATGATTTTAATGGGGGGGGGGGGCGCACTGTGCCACCAATGATAATTACCCCTTAATACAGGAGGCGGGTACTGGCAGATCAGCGGCAGTTAACCCCTCAGGTGCCACTGATTGCAGCTCCCTGTCAGGGGCAGGGTGACTGCTATGCGATTCTGCTGCCGACACCTGCCTCCTGTATTATGTGTTTAAGACTACTTTTCCTGGGTCCAGACTTTAAGTATTAGGCTACGCTGCGCTGTCCAATCGCAGCGCAGCGAGAAGGAACGCCCACTAGAGAAGCTGATGTCTCCTCCCCATTGCTCCGATAATAATTAGCATATGGAGCAGGAGAGGAGACAGTAATGGGGCACAGCGGGTGAACGGAGCTGCGCCCAGGAATAATGGTAAGTGCTGAGAAATCGCTGGGCGCCGCTCTGTGTAGGAAAAGTCGTATCATTGGTGGCGCAGTGCGCCAGCCCCTCTCTTCTCATTGGTGGCAGCGGCAGCACAGGGGGGAGGGAGAGACTGCTTCCTTCTCCCCTGCGTTGCTGAGAGAACATGAGCGTGCTGAGAGCAGCACGCTCATTTTCAGAGATACTAGACTGCGCAGCCCAGTATTGAAATAATGGAAATCCTGGTATCGATATCGATTGGGTATCGAAATCTCGATACCCGCAACAACCCTAGTTGAACGTTTGTTTCACAGACAGAGCCATACACATTTTAGTACATATTGGCCATTAGAATTGTTCAAACTGCCCATACACGTTCAATAAAATTGGCCGATGGATGAAAGGTCTTTGAACGAAATATCTTTTGTCCAACTATCAAACAAAAATATTAAATGTGGACAACCACTTTTCAAACAACAATGGACTATCATCTGTCAGCCTTAAAGCTCTGCTCTTTCTGGCTACAGTTGTACACAGGGAGGTGTTATCAGTGATTTACAGCATTCTCTGTGTAAGTGTGTATACATAGCTGTCAGTCACTGATAGTTGTACACGCGGAGGTGTTATCAGTGATTGATAGCATTCTCTGTGTAAGGCTACATTCACATGACCGTATGAATGAGTCCGCGGGTGCGGACCCATTCATTTCTATGGGGCTGCAAAAGATGCTGACAGCACACCTTGTGCTGTCCGCATCCGTTGCTCCATGCCTTAGCCCAACAAAAAAAAAATATAACATGTGCTATTGTCCGCAATTGCGGACAAGAATAGGCATTTTCTATGATAGCCACGGCATGTGTGGTCCACAATTTGTGGACCGCACATGGGCCGGTATCCGTGTTTTGCGGATCTGCAAAACACAACGTTCATGTGAAAGTAGCTTAAGTGTGTATACAGGTCCTTCTCAAAAAATTAGCATATTGTGATAAAGTTCATTATTTTCTGTAATGTACTGATAAACATTAGACTTTCATAAAGTTTAGATTCATTACACACCAACTGAAGTAGTTCAAGCCTTTTATTGTTTTAATATTGATGATTTTGGCATACAGCTCATGAAAACCCAAATTTCCTATCAAAAAAATTTAGCATATTTCATCCGACCAATAAAAGAAAAGTGTTTTTAATACAAAAAAAGTCAACCTTCAAATAATTATGTTCAGTTATGCACTCAATACTTGGTCGGGAATCCTTTTGCAGAAATTACTGCTTCAATGCGGCGTGGCATGGAGGCAATCAGCCTGTGGCACTGCTGAGGTGTTATGGAGGCCCAGGATCCTTCGATAGCGGCCTTAAGCTCATCCAGAGTGTTGGGTCTTGCGTCTCTCAACATTCTCTTCCCAATATCCCACAGATTCTCTATGGGGTTCAGGTCAGGAGAGTTAGCAGGCCAATTGAGCCCAGTAATACCATGGTCAGTAAACCATTTACCAGTGGTTTTGGCACTGTGAGCAGGTGCCAGGTCGTGCTGAAAAATGAAATCCTCATCTCCATAAAGCTTTTCAGCAGATGGAAGCATGAAGTGCTCCAAAATCTCCTGATAGCTAGCTGCATTGACCCTGCCCTTGATAAAACACAGTGGACCAACACCAGCAGCTGACATGGCACCCCAGACCATCACTGACTGTGGGTACTTGACACTGGACTTCAGGCATTTTGGCATTTCCCTCTCCCCAGTCTTCCTCCAGACTCTGGCACCTTGATTTCCGAATGACATGCAAAATTTGCTTTCATCCGAAAAAAGTACTTTGGACCACTGAGCAACAGTCCAGTGCTGCTTCTCTGTAGCCCAGGTCAGGCGCTTCTGCCGCTGTTTCTGGTTCAAAAGTGGCTTGACCTGGGGAATGCGGCACCTGTAGCCCATTTCCTGCACACGCCTGTACACGGTGGCTCTGGATGTTTCTACTCCAGACTCAGTCCACTGCTTCCGCAGGTCCCCCAAGGTCTGGAATCGGTCCTTCTCCACAATCTTCCTCAGGGTCCGGTCACCTCTTCTCGTTGTGCAGCGTTTTCTGACACACTTTTTCCTTCCCACAGACTTCCCACTGAGGTGCCTTGATACAGCACTCTGGGAACAGCCTATTCGTTCAGAAATTTCTTTCTGTGTCTTACCCTCTTGCTTGAGGGTGTCAATGATGGCCTTCTGGACAGCAGTCAGGTCGGCAGTCTTACCCATGATTGCGGTTTTGAGTAATGAACCAGGCTGGGAGTTTTTAAAAGCCTCAGGAATCTTTTGCAGGTGTTTAGAGTTAATTAGTTGATTCAGATGATTAGGTTAATAGCTCGTTTAGAGAACCTTTTCATGATATGCAAAATTTTTTAGATAGGAATTTGGGGTTTTCATGAGCTGTATGCCAAAATCATCAATATTAAAACAATAAAAGGCTTGAACTACTTCAGTTGGTGTGTAATGAATCTAAAATATATGAAAGTCTAATGTTTATCAGTACATTACAGAAAATAATGAACTTTATCACAATATGCTAATTTTTTTAGAAGGACCTGTATATAGATATCTGTCAGTCACTGATATCTGTACACGGGGAGGTGTTATCAGTGATTGATAGCATTCTCTATGTAAGTGTGTATACATAGATAGCTGTCAGTCACTGATATTTGTACACGGGGAGGTGTTATCAGTGATTGATAGCATTCTCTGTGTAAGTGTCTATAATAGATAGCTGTCAGTCACTGATAGTTAAACACAGGGGAGGTGTTTTACAGTGATTGATATCCTTCTCTGTGTAAGTGTTGTGACACAGTGAGGGGTTGTGTCTGGCAAGGCAGGTATTTTCCTCCCAGCATGTGCAGCTGGTCTGGTTTCCAGCCAGGTGAGGTAAATTACCGGACTGGAGTTTAAATGCCGGTCCGGGTTTTGGCAGCACCTGGCTGTCCCTAAATAGGCTGCTGAGCTCACCAGAGAGGTGTCTATTTTTGGGATCTGAGGCTTTGTGCCGTGCTGGAGGACTGAGAGCCGCACGCTGGACTACTACTGTGGACTACTGGAGGCAAAGGTGACTTGCGTTATATTGTATGTGAATTAACACCAAGACTGCAAACATCATAGCCACTTTTCATAATCTTGCTGACCGGACGTTTCGATCCCAAATGGACCTTCTTCAGCGGTCTAGTTATCTATGGTGTAAAGATAATATAGATCCAATTAGAAATTACACATATATGATGTGGAATAACATAGAAATAAACACTTAAAGGAACTTTCATCTAGAGGTAAACCATGTTAATCAGTGAAAAAAGAAACCTGGAAACCCACCTCTTTAAGGCTACAACTAGTGACCCTGCTCCCTTTATACCGCCATGACCAACTTCACCCACACCTTCTGTGTCCTTCTCCTATACCATGTAGATTGTAAGCCCTCACGGGCAGGGCCATCTCTCCTTCTGTACCAGTTTGTAACTCGTCTTGTTCATGCTTAGTGCAATTGTCTGTATTATGTATGTATACCCCTTTTCATATGTAGAGCACAATGGAATGAATGGCGCTTTAATAATAATAATAATACTAATAGTGGTAAGAGATGCATAGAGTAAAAAGAGTGTGAAGGCCCCAATATTAAGGAATGGGGAGTAAGGGGTGAGAAGGTAAATAGTAAGTCGATCAAAGGGAGAACAGGATTGCTCGGGAGAGTCAGCAGGCATAGATGTAAATATAGAAATATATAAGGATATATATCCAAAAGTGGATAGTGTTCCTAAAGTATTACCTGGTTTTAGTGGCTTGGAGGTATGGCGCGCTGGATCACAGGACGCTAGCCTGTGAGTGCATTGGTTTTAAACTGTATGGGCTGCTTGGCGTTCCGATAACGTGATCGGATCGTCAGGTGACATGGGAGGTATCGGCAAGCGTTCCACCGCCACGTCACGTGACCCCAGAAGTCGCGATCTGCGTTCCACAGGGATTGCCTAAAGTTTAAAGGGGGAGGAGAGACTGTAACACAGTACTAGTTATAATACTGTGGTATGTGCCGTGGTGGAACCATTCCTTGAGGTGGATAATGGTATTGAAAGGGGGCAATATATGTACTGTGTGTATACTAATGTCGTATATGTTAGCAGTAGTTTATGCAATATGCGCCGAATGCTGAACGGCGCTAGATTTCTCCAGAGCACAGGGCTGACAGATAGATGCGAGCGCTGCCTGGCCCTGTCATTCAGGACTTGGAGGGAGGTGACAAAGGTGGGAGAACGGAACTTCTATGAGCAGGAACAACGCCCCCCCCTCCTGCTGCTAGAGGCGAATTAGCATATTATAAAAGTTAGATTTCTTGAGTAACTGTGGCATAGATAAAAGTAGGAATAGGCTAGTTGTCATGATGCGCATTGTGCGTGCTTCCAGGAGGCGGGGACGGCCAAGGCGCGCTCACGTCATCAGCGCGCCATTGTGGTAACCACACTGAGGCTGAGCGCCGAGCTGATCATTCGGCGCTCGGCTGTATAGGAACTCAAGAGTCATGTGACGCTGGCCACGTCACATAACTCCACTAGCGCCCTATTTAAGCAGGCAATCTGCTGGCCACAGATTGCCTGTTATTGATGTCCTTCCTGCGATATACTCACCTGGTTGTTGTTCCTGCTTGGCTCCGATTTTCCCGTCCGTCTCATCCTTTGGTCTTGGCGTTCCCTCCTGGTTTTGACTTTGGCTTGTCCTGATTATTCTCTGCCTGCTCCTCCGTTACCTTTCTGCTCTCTTGGTTATTGACATGGCTTGTTTGACTTTCCTGTTACATGTGGTGTTTGTCTTCCCTGCACTATTCTAGCTAAGGGTTTGTCGACCAGTTGTCCCTTGTCGCTAGGACTTGCTAAGCAATTAGGCAGGGACAGTAGTGCGGGTGGAGTTCAGTGGTCACTTCCCCACCCCCGGTGTATGTGACACTAGTTAGGTTTAGCTGACATTAGCACATTGCTAATGTCAGCTAGCTTAATAGGGTTAAATCTGGTGACAGAATCCCTTTAAAAGCGAGGAAGAGAAGAAATTAAAGAAAAATCGGAAAATAAAGGATGAAGAATTAATAAAAAAAAAGGGGGGGGGGATGTAGGGTAAATAAGAATTTTCTCTAGAGCATTTTACTAACACCAACATTATTATTATAGATAAACCATTGTAATCATCAAAGGCACCTGGTTATAGGGGGAAGGGGGGAGGAAAAGGGGCGGTAAGTATAGGGAGGGGAGGGGAAAAAGGGAAAGAGGGGGTGGAGGAAAGGGGGGTGTCTCACCATCACCAGATGCGACAAGAAATTCAAAACAGGTCAGAAAGAGAAATTCAAACAAAGTGTCTGTGGATCACTACAGCTGGGTAATTAAGATAAGGTGCTCTTGGTCTTTGTGACCCACCCAGTCACAAAAAGGGATTCAAAAAACAAAACAATAAGACCAGGCACTCAAATATGTAGTCAAATGAGAACTAATTTATTGGAGGTTGTGCTCCCTAAGATGGCAATAATAATGTCACAGCTGCGGATGGGGAAAACCCTCAGCCGTGCGGTATCAGCAGATGGAGTCGCTGCAAGGCCAGGACAGAGAATTAGGGAGCTGGTCACCTCCTACACATCCCTAATTCTGACCCTGTCTCCTATCCTTATGAGCCAACCCTGAAGGTAGGAGGGCTCATACTCCGGAACCTGATATTCCTGCTCGCCCTCACGGTGGCCCTGGACTGGGAGCAGGATAAGACGACCCGTTCCTCCTAGACACGGAGGAACAGGAGTCTCACTGGCCAAGCTACATAGAAAGGGGAAACATAAACAGACATATGGCAATGACAGGTAAGTGAGACTAGTACCACACTTACCTGCCACAGACACACAACCTGGAACCCACGTGCAAGTTCTGCTATCCACAACCAACCCCAAGGACACAGCACACAACAGACATCACACGGGAACCCAGTAAACCATATGCTGCAATAACAGACAAACCATAAACTAACACCAGACATAACGTTTATGACCACCAGGGTGGCCCTCACAGGCAGATGGTAAATACCCAGGAGGATGTCTCCAGCAAGCATGGCTGAAGCACCCTCTCTGACTACTGCCTTCCACTGAGGCTTTATAGGGCCAAGTAGCCACACCCACAGTCAGACACACCCAGTGCACACACACACTAGGAAGGAAGTTAACCCTTCCAACACCAGGGAAGGGAAGACATCAACTTAAAGGGGAAGTGCACACAACACATATAACACCCCGTGCACACTGATAAAAGGCACACCTATAAAGAGGTTGCCAGGTGCAACCGCATGCCTACTGCAGCAAGCTGCCTAACACCGCTCAGGCTGCACTGCTGCCACATACCCAATGTTGCCAGCGGCAACCACACGTGAGGCAACATACTACAGCCCTCACCTGTGATTGACAACAACACCAAGACCGCAGGCAACTGCATGTGGCCACAAGAGTCACGACCATGACCAAGGATCGTGACAAATAAATAAAATCAATATATAATCAGCAGCATAAAATTACATACAAATAAAATCACATGAATAGCAGCAAAGGTACTCATCAAAATGTAAAAGTATGAGAAACCGCAGTATTTGTATAATAGCAGCAATGGATACAATGTAAAATAGCAGCAATGGAAGCAACGTGTACTCAGTTATAACGTATCAGTCAACAATCAGTTGATAATCAGGATCCAAACTCTATATAACCGCAATCCATGTATTTGATTTTTAGTAAATAATCCTCTTGGATAATCGTGTGTCTAAAGGACACTTTTAAATGAACGGCTTCTTCGATAATCGTAATTCCATACAATATTACTGCTGACTTTCAGCAGCGCATAAATAAATGTCACAAGTCCTTGAAAAGGCAGAGAGGACAAAGAGGCACAGTGCGGTATTGTACCAAGGTGGCGTCCCACCTATTAACGCAACTGTGTTGATATTACCTCAATCCAGCCGGTGTCCCCTTCTCCTTGTGCGAGCTTTGAAGGTTCGCAATGAGCCAGATATCTGTCACGACGGACATGCACTCAGACTCACAGAAAAACCAACAACCAGGCTCTAGGCGAGAAGCAGGGGAAGGGTCACCTCCTAGCTAATCCCTGACCTCTCTCCCTGCACTGCTCAGCCCACATTCAGACCTTGGTGGTAGGAATGATGTGTCCCCGTGCCTGGGTTGAAACACCCTAGATTCCCTGAGAAGGTGAAGAGGGGAAATAGGAGCAGCCTGCTCGCACAGAACCTGGATGGGAAAGATGACACAAAAAACAACCAAGACAGCAAACAACTAAACTTGAAACCACACTTATCTTTTCTGAGCTGGAACTGACAACCAACCTTCCTTGCTTCCAAGACCAAAGTGATGTCTATAACCCGCTCAGAGCACTGGGGTGGAGTGCTATTTAAACTAATGACCCCACCCAGTGCACCTGATGGGAGGCGGATCCAGCACGGCTCCAAAACAAAATACTAAACAAGTGCTGCTATTCTGGCCGACCTCCGCACATAGTCAGAGCAGGACATGACAATATCAGGTCAGAAAGAGAAATGGCGTTTGTGTTAGAATCCCAACATTATGGAAATAACAACCAATATACACATTCAGTTCATATTTATAAAGAAGTTGCATTCAATGTTCAGACCATTAGGCGACAAGGTTCCAAGTTAATGAATCCACTGGGCTTCTCTCTGTTTCAAAATCAGTGTCTGATTACCGCCACGTCTGGGCAGATCCGTTTGTTCCAGTATTTGAAAAGTAACTGAAACGCTTGATGTTTCTTCTCAGAGAAGTGATGGGGGATGGCAACATGGTGTGTCCGAGTCTAATGGTAGATTTGTGTTTACTAAGGCTACTTTCACACTAGCGGCAGGGCGGATCCAACAGGCTGTTCACCCTGTCAGATCCTTCCTGCCGCTATTTTGCCGGACCGCCGCTCCGTCCCCATTGACTATAATGGGGACGAGGGCAGAGCTCCAGCTCAGCACGGCAGTTCGCGGTGAGAGACCGCTGGACTAAAAAGTCGGACATGCAGTACTTTTAGTCCGGCGGCCTTTCGCCATGCACTGCCGTGCTGCGCCGGAGCTCCGCCCGCGTCCCCAGCGGCGGCACGGAGAAATACCGGCAGAACAGATCCAAGGGTGAACAGCCTGTCAGATCCGTCCTGCTGCTAGTGTGAAAGTAGCTTTACACGATCTCGAATGTGTTGTGTGGTCTCTCCAACATAAGCAAGGCCACAGGGGCATTTCAACAGGTACACTACGAAGCTGGAATTGCATGTAAAAAATCCTTTGACAGGAAAATGTTTTCCTGTGCGTAGGTGAGTGACGTATTCACCTTTAATGACACTTGAGCACTGAGCACAGTTTAGGCAGGGGAATGTTCTCCGTCGCTGGCTACGTAGAAACAATTGTCTCGGCGCTTTGACAAAGCTACCTACATCTGCTTTTACGAGTTTGTCTCTGATGTTCTGGGATGTTTTATAACATGTTAGTGGAGGTTGATGGGATTAGTCAATATTTGGGTATACTTTAGTAAGTAAGTAATGGCCAGTGTTTCCTTAATGCCTGATGGATCTTAGGTATCATCGGATGGTATGTGGTAACGCATGCTACTCTCTTTTGGTTATGATTTTGCTGTGATGCAGCTCCTCCCAAGTTAGTTACTACCATGTCAAGAAGGGATTGTGTCTAGCCCCTTGTAAGGAATTTTGTGTCATGTCATTAAGTCTCTCTTTGCGTCATGGTCTGATACAATCCGGTTGACTCGTGAGTATTGTGATCTGGGTAAAGATTTTTTAATTGCTCTAGGGTGGCAGCTTTTGTAATAGAGCAGTCTATTGCGGTCAGTGGGTTTGTTATAAAGGTATATTGTGATGTTTCCCCTTTGGTTAATCTTGACCATAGTTTCTAGGAAACTAATTTGGTCCTGGCTGGTGTGACTGGTGAAACTTAACTTGGTGTGTACCTGGTTGAGATCCTGGACAAATTCATGGATAGTGGATTCGGGGCCCCTCCATCAGGGCTCCAGAATTAGAATTGCAAAATGGCGACCAAAATGGTTTGTAGTCTTGTCGCCATTTGTGCCTAAATGTCACGGAGGAAGTTAGCAGATAGCTGGAACATATAAATAAACGAGCGACTGGCTTGATCCCAAACTAAGGAGCTTATAGGTGAGCCCTATAAAACCCTAAGAGCTCTCCCTGACTCCTATGCACATGCAAGGGTCTGTATGGTAGACGATTGCATGCCCACGTACCTAAGACTGTGTGACACCTGAAAACCCTATAATAGTGAGGGGACACGACTACCGGCTCCCTGCACTTAATATAGACGGAGTCAGGGTTACCTAGAATCAAGCCAGCAAGGAAACACAATAAAGTAAAAGACTTATCTGAACAAACAGCAGAAGCAGCCTCCAGCAGTGAACACTTCATCCAGGAAGTAGTATAAACGCAAAGTGAGGCAGTGTGGGAGGGAATATAAAGGAAGACGATTATTCGAAATAAGTGACACCTGGCAGAAGGAAAGGAGATGAGAAAGTGAAACCAAAACAAAGAACATCATACAAGAGGTAGAGAAGAACGTCTGCCAGACCTTCTCACAGAACTGGCGGTGACAGTACCCCTCCCTCTACGGGTGGACTCCGGGCACTCAGAGCCCACCTTCTCAGGATGAGACCTATATAAAGCCCTGATGAGACGAGTGGCCTTAATGTCCGCCACTGGGACCCTCATCCTCTCCTCAGGACCATAACCCTCCCAATGAACGAGGTACTGAAGAGAACCGCGGATAATGCGAGAATCCACAATCCTAGAGATCTGAAATTCAAGATTACCATCAACAATAATCGGAGGAGTAGGCAAAGAGGGTACAGTGGGTTGGGCATAAGGTTTTAATAGGGACTTGTGAAAAACATTATGGATCTTCCAAGTCTAATGAAGATCAAGGCGGAGGGCAACGGGATTGATGATGGACAAGATCTTGTAAGGCCCGATAAACTTAGGACCCAACTTCCAGAAGGGAACCTTCAGTTTGATATTCTTTGTAGACAACCACACCAGATCACCAACATTCAGGCCTGGACCAGGCACATGTCTCTTATCCGCCACACGCTTATATCTCTCACTCATCCTCTTCAGACTACCCTGAATCTTTTGCCAAATGACAAAGACGAGGAAAATCTCTCCTCATCAGGTAAACCAGGAAACCCCTCTCCAGAGAATGTCCCAAACTGCAGATGAAACCCATATGCACCAAAAAATGGTTACTTATCAGAGGACTCCTGGCGACGGTTATTTAAAGCAAACTCAGCAAGGGACAAAAAAGAATACCAATCCTCCTGATTCTCCGCCACAAAACAGCGCAGATATGTCTCCAGAGTCTGATTGACGCGTTCGGTCTGACCATTCGACTGCAGGTGAAAAGCAGAAGAGAACGACAACCAAACCTCCAAGCGAGAACAGAAGGCCTTCCAGAATCTGGAAACAAATTACGTGCCCCTATCAGAAACGATGTCTGAAGGAATGCCATGCAATTTAACAATATGATCAACAAACACTTGCGCAGCGTCTTAGCATTGGGTAACCCAGGAAAGGGAATGAAATGTGCCATTTTGCTTAAACGGTCAACTACCACCAGAATCACAGTCTTCCCCGAGGAACGAGGCAGGTCCGTAATGAAGTCCATGGACAGATGCCTCCAAGGACGGGAAGGAATGGGTAACGGTAGGAGAGAACCCGACGGCCGTGAATGAGGGACCTTGGCACGAGCGCAGGTCTCACAGTGTCACTACCAGAGCTTTGAGACGTTCTCACAGCTCTGTGTCTCCACCCCTGTGATGATGTCACTTAGAGTTTGGAGGTGTTCTCACTGTTCTGTTTCTCCGCCCCTGTGATGAGGTCTTTACTCCCAGCTGTTCCTCCTGCATTTGATTTCCCTGCCTTTAAATCACCCCTCCTCCTATTGCAGGGTGTGGATTATATTTCTCTTTTCAGTTGTAGCTCTGCCTTGAGTATCTTCACTTGTTAAGCTATTAGTTCTCTGGACCTGTGTTCTGTTGCTGCAAGCACTCCGGATATTGCCAGCGGCCCTTGGATCCGTCTTCTCTGCGGCTGCAGCTCCATCAGCTAAGTGTGCAGACATTGTTGTGTACCTGGTGATTTTCTGACTGGATCTGAGGTGGCCACGGTTCCCTCCATATTCTGAGCAGGGCATCGGTGGCCGTGCCCCTTCCACTATTGTAGGGGTTACAGGGCTCATCAGTCTTAGGCACGCGGGCATGCCTCGTTCCACCACATGGATCCGGGCATGTGCTTTAGCAGCATAGGGAGAGTGTTGAGGGTCTGACAGGGGTCACCCTTTCTCTTCCCTAGTTTGGGTCCGGTCAGTAGCTCTTTTTACTGTGTATGCTCTTGTTACCCTTAAACAGCCGTGACATTATAATCCACCAAAACCGTCCTTGTTGACATGGATCCGCTTTCTGGCTTGGTTGACCGCATGCAGGGTCTTTCTTTGGAAGTAGCGGATCTCCGTCAATCTGTGACTCAGCTACAAGCATTGGGCTCTGCTCCGGCTCATGGAGTCTGTTGCGAGCCAAAGGTCTCACTTCCGGAAACGTTCTCCGGGGGCAGTGAGAATTTTGTTCGCTTCAGAGAGGCATGTAAACTCCATTTTTGTTTGTGTCCCCACTCCTCTGGTAATGAGGAACAGAGGGTGAGGATTGTCATCTCCCTGCTCAGGGGTAATGCTCAGACTTGGGCTTTTTCGCTGCCATCAGGGGATCCTTCCCTTCGATCCGTGGAAAGATTTTTTGTGGCCCTGGGGCAGATATATGATGACCCGGATCGTGTTGCTCTGGCAGAATCGAACTTACGTGTTTTATGCCAGAACAAACTGTCTGCGGAGCTTTATTGTTCTGAATTTCGGAGATGGGCAGCTGATTCAGGCTGGAATGATGCTGCACTCCGAAGTCAGTTCTGTCATGGTCTCTCAGAGGGTTTGAAAGATGCCTTTGCTTTCCATGAGAGACCAACGTCCTTAGAGTCTGCCATGTCATTGGCGGTACGCCTTGACAGGCGTCTAAGGGAAAGAAACAAGACCTCTCCGTCCAGCCATTGTCAGTCTAGGGGCAATGGTGCGGACTCATTCAGTATGCAGGGGTCTCATCCTGTCTCGCTCCCCTCTGAGGAGGAGCCCATGCAGCTAGGCCGACTTGCCCCTGATAAAAGAGGATTTAGTCCTCAGAATATGGTGTGTTTTTGTTGTGGGGGCATAGGTCATTTGGCAAATGTTTGTCCGTCTAGGAGATTCCTGAACTGTACTAAGAGTGATAATAAGAGAAAAACCTCAAGAGGTAGATCATCAAGTTCTGCTTCATCTGCTACTTTGGGCAAAGTTGATGTGGGAATTGATGCTATTCCTCTGACCTGCAGTTCCCGTTTTCTCCTGTCTGCCAGGGTGGCGCTAGAGAGCAAAGTCATTCCTTGTGAGATTTTTGTCGATAGTGGAGCTGCCATCAATCTTATTGACACTCAATTTGTAGCCTTGCATGGTTTTCAGGTTTGTACATTAGAAAAGGATATACCTGTTTTTGCTATTGACTCTGCCCACTCTCGCAGAGATCTCTGAAAGGCATTATTCACAATATCCGGCTAGCTGTAGGTGACACTCATGTGGAGGAGATATCTTGTTTTGTCCTTAACGGATTGCCTTCTCCTCTAGTTTTGGGGCTACCCTGGCTCACTAGACATAACCCCACTATTGATTGGCAAGGAAGGCAAATACATTTTTTCTTTCTTTTCTTACTCTGTAATGTTTTGATAAATTATTTAATAAAGACAAAAAGTTATTAATTTAAAAAAAAAAGGAAGGCAAATAAATGAGTGGAGTGACTTTTGTAGAGAGAATTGTCTCACAGCGACTTTTGCAGAGGTATCTACTAAAACTGTGCCATAATTTCTCTGATTTCTCGGATGTGTTTTCCGAGAGCGGTGTTCAGGAGCTACCTCCTCACCGGGAGTTTGACTGTCCCATTAACCTCATTCCCGGCGCCAAGCTGCCAAAAGCACGCCTCTACAATCTCTCACAACCGGAAAGACTCGCAATGCGAACCTATATCTCCGAGAGTCTCGAGAAGGGGCATATTCATCCCTCAAAGTCACCTGTTGCCGCGGGGTTTTTTTTGTTAAAAAAAAAGATGGCTCTCTGAGACCTTGCTTAGATTTTAGGGAGCTGAACCGTATCACGATTCGCGATCCCTATCCCCTTCCTCTGATCCCGGACCTCTTCAACCAAATTGTTGGGGCCAAGGTGTTTTCCAAATTGGATCTGAGAGGCGCGTACAACCTGGTCAGGGTCAGAGAGGGGGATGAATGGAAAACGGCCTTTAATACCCCTAACGGGCATTTCGAGAATCTCGTTATGCCTTTCGGCCTGATGAATGCTCCGGCCGTCTTTCAGCATTTTGTTAATAGTATTTTCTATCATTTAATGGGGAAATTTGAATTGGTGTATCTTGATGATATTTTGATTTTTTCCCCTGATGTTCAGACCCATCAGGATCATCTTTTTCAGGTCCTGCAGATACTGCGGGAAAATAAACTGTATGCCAAGCTGGAGAAATGTCTTTTTATGGTATCGGAGATTCAATTTCTGGGTTTTCTCCTCTCTGCTTCTGGTTTTCGCATGGATCCGGAGAAGGTCCGTGCCGTGCTGGAGTGGGAGCTTCCTGAAAATCAGAAGGCATTGATGCGCTTTCTGGGTTTTGCTAACTACTACAGAAAGTTCATTTTGAATTATTCCTCTATTGTCAAACCCCTTACTGACATGACAAAAAAGGGGACGGATTTTTCCTCTTGGTCGGAGGAGGCGCTTGCAGCCTTTTCTAAGATTAAAGAGAGTTTTGCGTCTGCTCCCATCTTGGTGCATCCCGATGTTTCCTTACCTTTTATTGTTGAGGTGGATGCTTCCGAGGTGGGTGTGGGTGCAGTTTTGTCCCAGGGCCCCTCTCCTGCCAAATGGCGACCTTGTGCCTTTTTCTCTAGAAAACTCTCCCCGGCAGAGAGAAACTATGATGTGGGAGATAGGGAGTTGTTGGCTTTCGAGGAATGGCGCCATTGGTTGGAGGGGGCCAGGCACCCTATCACCGTTTTTACCGACCATAAGAATCTGGCGTACTTGGAGTCGGCCAGGCGTATGAATCCGAGACAGGCCAGATGGTCTCTGTTCTTCTCCAGATTCAATTTTGTTGTTACTTTCCGCCCTGGGATCAAGAATGTGAAGGCTGATGCTCTCTCTCGCTGTTTTCCGGGAGGAGGAAACTCCGAGGACCCGGGTCCCATTTTGGCGGAGGGGGTAGTTGTTTCTGCTCTATATTCCGATTTGGAGGCCGAGGTCCAGGCTGCCCAGTCTGAGGCACCTGCACGTTGTCCCTCCGGGAAGTTGTTCGTGCCTCCTGAGCTACGTCACAAACTCTTTAAGGAACATCATGATACGGTTCTTGCTGGTCACCCCGGGAGTAGAGCCACGGTAGATCTCATTGCTCGGAGATTTTGGTGGCCGGCTCTTCGTAAGTCTGTGGAGGGTTTTGTGGCGGCTTGTGAGACGTGCGCTCGCGCTAAGGTCCCTCGTTCACGACCTTCAGGTTCCCTTCTCCCGTTACCCATACCTTCCCGTCCTTGGACACACCTGTCCATGGACTTTATCACGGATCTTCCTCGTTCCTCGGGAAGTCGGTGATCCTGGTGGTCGTGGACCGTTTTAGCAAGATGGCTCATTTCGTTCCTTTCCCTGGTTTACCCAATGCTAAAACGTTGGCGCAAGCTTTTGTCGACCATATTGTTAAATTGCACGGCATTCCCTCTGATATTGTTTCCGATAGAAGCACGCAGTTTGTGTCCAGGTTCTGGAAGGCTTTCTGTTCTCGCCTGGGGGTTTGGCTGTCCTTCTCTTCTGCTTTTCACCCGCAGTCGAATGGTCAGACTGAGCGCCTCAATCAGAATCTGGAGACATATTTGCGCTGTTTTGTGGCAGAGAACCAGGAGGATTGGTGTTCATTTCTCCCTCTTGCTGAGTTTGCTTTGAACAACCGTCGTCAGGAATCTTCTGATAAGTCACCATTTTTTGGTGCATATGTGTTCCATCCGCAGTTTGGGACATTCTCGGGAGGGGCTCTTTCTGGTTTACCTGAGGAGGAGAGATTTTCCTCGTCTTTGTCTACCATTTGGCAAAAGATTCAGAGTAATCTCAGAAAGATGAGTGAGAAGTATAAGCGTGTGGCTGATAAGAGACGTGTGCCTGGTCCGGACCTGAATGTGGGTGATCTGGTGTGGTTGTCTACAAGAAATATTAAACTGAAGGTTCCCTCCTGGAAATTGGGTCCCAAGTTTATTGGGCCTTATAAAATTTTGTCAGTCATCAATCCTGTTGCCTTCCGCCTTGATCTTCCACGGGTTTGGAAGATACATAATGTATTTCACAGATCTCTCTTAAAACCATATGTCCAGCCCACGGTACCCTCCTCTTTGCCTCCTCCTCCGATTTTGGTTGATGGCAATCTGGAGTTTGAGGTTTCCAGAATTGTGGACTCTCGCATTGTCCGCGGTTCTCTTCAGTACCTCGTTCATTGGAAGGGTTATGGTCCTGAGGAGAGGATGTGGGTTCCGATGTCGGACATTAAAGCCACTCGCCTTATCAGGGCATTTCATAGGGCTCATCCTGGGAAGGTGGGTCCTGGGTGTCCGGAGTCCACCCGTAGAGGGGGGGTACTGTCACTACCAGAGCTTTGAGACGTTCTCACAGCTCTGTGTCTCCACCCCTGAATCACAGTCTTCCCCGAGGAGCGAGGCAGGTCCGTAATGAAGTCCATGGACAGATGCCTCCAAGGACGGGAAGGAATGGGTAACGGTAGGAGAGAACCCGACGGCCGTGAATGAGGGACCTTGGCACGAGCGCAGGTCTCACAGTGTCACTACCAGAGCTTTGAGACGTTCTCACAGCTCTGTGTCTCCACCCCTGTGATGATGTCACTTAGAGTTTGGAGGTGTTCTCACTGTTCTGTTTCTCCGCCCCTGTGATGAGGTCTTTACTCCCAGCTGTTCCTCCTGCATTTGATTTCCCTGCCTTTAAATCACCCCTCCTCCTATTGCAGGGTGTGGATTATATTTCTCTTTTCAGTTGTAGCTCTGCCTTGAGTATCTTCACTTGTTAAGCTATTAGTTCTCTGGACCTGTGTTCTGTTGCTGCAAGCACTCCAGATATTGCCAGCGGCCCTTGGATCCGTCTTCTCTGCGGCTGCAGCTCCATCAGCTAAGTGTGCAGACATTGTTGTGTACCTGGTGATTTTCTGACTGGATCTGAGGTGGCCACGGTTCCCTCCATATTCTGAGCAGGGCATCGGTGGCCGTGCCCCTTCCACTATTGTAGGGGTTACAGGGCTCATCAGTCTTAGGCACGCGGGCATGCCTCGTTCCACCACATGGATCCGGGCATGTGCTTTAGCAGCATAGGGAGAGTGTTGAGGGTCTGACAGGGGTCACCCTTTCTCTTCCCTAGTTTGGGTCCGGTCAGTAGCTCTTTTTACTGTGTATGCTCTTGTTACCCTTAAACAGCCGTGACACACAGGCTGCCACAAAACCCTCAACCGTCTTACGAAGAGCCGGCCACCAGAATCTCCGAGCAATGAGATCCACTGTGGCTCTACTCCCCGGGTGCCCAGCAAGGACAGTATCATGGTGTTCCTTAAAAACCTTGTGTCGTAAAGCGAGAGGCACAAATAACCTCCCAGGAGGACAAAGATCAGGAGCCTCTTCCTCCAAATCAGGATAAAGAGCAGAGACAACCACCCCTTCAGCCAAAATGGGACCCGGGTCTTCAAAGTTCGCCCCTCCCGGAAAACACCCTTCTCAGGGTCCATCCGAAAACCAGAAGCGGAGGGAAGAAAACCAAGAAATTGAATCTCCGGAACTGCAAACACACATTTTTCCAGTTTAGCATACAATTTATTCTCCTGCAGAATCAGCAAGACCTGACATAGGTGGTCCCGATGAGTCTTTAAATCAAGAGAAAAAATCTAAATGTCATCTAGATACACCAGTACAAATTTCCCCATTAAATTATAAAAAATGCTGTTCACAAAATGTTGGAAGACGGCCGGAGCATTCATCAATCCAAAGGGCATAACCAAATTCTCGAAATGACCCTCAGGGGTATTGAAGGCAGTCTTCCATTCGTCCCCTTCCCTCACCCTGACTAGGTTGTATGCCCCTCTTAAAGAGGACCTTTCACCAGAATTAAACTTCTAAAGTAACTATACAGGCATGTAGAGCAGCGCCCAGGGACCCCCCTGCACTTACTGTTATACCTGGGCGCCGCCCTGTTCTCCCGTAATTGCCTCCGGTATCTTTACAGTTAGGCTCCACCCAGGGAAACCTGCCGTCGGCTCATTCTCCCATGCTGTAGCACTGGCCAATCACAGCGGTCAGCTCATAGCCTGAGAGAGAAAAAAGCCTCTCAGGCTATGAGCTGAGCGCTGTGATTGGCCAGTGCTGCAGCATGGGAGAAGGAGGCGCCGGCAGGTTCCCCTGGGTGGAGGCTAACTGTGAAGATACCGGAGGCAATAACGGGAGAACGGAGCGGCACCCAGGTATAACAGTAAGTGCAGGGGGGTCCCTGGGCGCCGCTCTACATGCCTGTATAGTTACTTTTGAAGTTTTATTCTGGTGAAAGGTCCTCTTTAATGCCGCCGCTGCACTACAGGATACACTCGTATGATCTATACCAGTGTATTACTATACTGCAGCGCCAGCAGTAAGCGCACGGCGTCATAGCAACCAATGACGCTGCGCGCTCCTGCACTCAGAAGAAATCCAGGCCGGTATCACACAGTCCGTGTTCCACAGATGTGTGCATAAGGCTATACAGTCTTGGCTAAACGAGCATTTATTTGTATGGGGGAAGTGTTCTGCCAACAGCTATTGAACGTGTATGGGCACCTTAAACATTGTGCAGACCGTCGTGAGTTGCAAGATTAGACCCCGCCAATCAAACACTGCTTTGACTGACAGGGCCAGGCAATGTAATGTAGACATAATCACACCTGGCCATGAAAGTGTGCGCATCTGTTATAATCACATGGACAGTACAGGTTCCATTTGCCCAGCGATCATCAGTAATATACTGCGCATGCGCTGATCACAGAGGTGGACGCACAGCCGTGAGACTTCAGAGCCAGGCGTGATTACGTCTACACTGCCTTGCCTTATCATTCAAAGTGGTGGGGGCGCGGCCAGTAAAAAAGATGGACAAAGCCTTGATTGCAACGAGTTGCAACGGCAAAGCCCTTGTTGCACCAAGGGGCTAATTTGCATACAATTAAAAGGCTTAGGGCTTTTTCACACTTGCGTTGTCCGGATCCGGCGTGTACTCCATGTGCCGGAATTACACGCCGGATCCGGGAAAACGCAAGTGAACTGAAAGCATTTGAAGACGGATCCGTCTTCAAAATGCGTTCAGTGTTACTATGGCAGCCAGGACGCTATTAAAGTCCTGGTTGCCATAGTAGTAGTGGGGAGCGGGGGAGCAGTATACTTACAGTCCGTGCGGCTCCCGGGGCGCTCCAGAATGACGTCAGAGCGCCCTATGCGCATGGATGACGTGCCATGCAATCACGTCATCCATGCGCGTGGGGCGCCCTGACGTCACTGGAGCGCGCCGGGAGCCGCACGGACGGTAAGTATACTGCTCCCCCCGCTCCCCACTACACTTTACCATGGCTGCTAGGACTTTAGCGTCCCAGCAGCCATGGTAACTATTCAGAAAAAGCTAAACGTCGGATCCGGCAATGCGCCGAAACGACGTTTAGCTTAAGGCCGGATCCGGATCAATGCCTTTCAATGGGCATAAATTCCGGATCCGGCCTTGCGGCAAGTGTTCAGGATTGTTGGCCGGAGCAAAAAGCGCAGCATGCTGCGGTATTTTCTCCGGCCAAAAAACGTTCTGGTCCTGAACTGAAGACATCCTGAACGGATTTCTCTCCATTCAGAATGCATTTGGGATAATCCTGATCAGGATTCTTCCGGCATAGAGCCCCGACAACGGAACTCTATGCCGGAAGAAAAGAACGCAAGTGTGAAAGAGCCCTTATTTGTCTGTATTTGGGCCACAAATCAAGATATATCATTAAAGGCGTTATCCAGGAAAAGATATTTATCCTCAGGATAGGTCATCAGTATCAGATCTGCGGGGATCCAACACCTGGGACTCCTGTTAGTGCTGTTAGAAGAGGCATTGAGCACTGCGGCCTATTCCTAGGTCAGTGTCATTACTGTACATCGGTCACATGGCCTAGTTGCAGCTCAGCCCTATTCAAATCAATGGGGCTGAGTTGCAATACCAAGCACTGCCACTATATGATGTATGGCGCGGTCCTTGTAAAGCTGCTGGGAGCCAGAATCGCTCACTAGAGCTCCGGTGACCGCAGCGGACCCTCAAGCAGCTGATCGTCAGGGATGCTGGGACTTGAACCCCCGCTGATGTGATAATGATGACCTATCCTGAGGATAAGTCTTCATTATCTTTTCCAGGATAACCCCTTTAAAGTGCACATCTCATGTCAGATTTATTTCAAGGTATGTGGTGACGGATTCCCTTTAAGGACCCACAGATATGTCTCAGCATTTTTACGCTGTCATAACTGTTCCGAGATCTTGCTTTCAGCAGAACAAGTTGTACTTTTTGGACAGTGCTGTGCTTGGTAAGCTGTGAGGAGGTGGCAGACAAAAACAGCTGATTGGCGGGAGTGCTGGGAGTCAGACCCCCACTGATCACATCCTGAATACTTATTAGGGTAATTATCATGTCACCTAGAACTAGGGTGGATTTGATTTTAATCAAACTGATTTAAATCACTAGTCAGTAAGGCTTGATTTAAATCATAGTTTTCTATTGCTGGTTTAACTTATAATATGCAAGTGGATGAAGATTTTTAGAATAACAACTTTTCATATTAGTTTGATTAGGTTGATTCTGCTTTCATAGGTTTCTAGAAGGTAGGATTAAGGTATTTTTCTCAACTCTGTTCATGTTATAACATTTTTGCTGTGAAGAGGCATGTGATCTCTGCTGAGTCAAATTCAGTTTTGAGAACTGCAAAAGTAAACCAAGCATCTGTGATAATATCTTGTAGGCAGAGAAACTGCCCAATAAACTTACAAAAACCTCTGGAAGAGCATGACATTGTGAATGGCTTAATGGAATTTATTTACCAAAAAAATTAAACATATACAGCCTTATTCTACATAATTAAAAAACAAATCTTTATTTCATGATGGAATAACCTTTGGATGGTAATATATTTTCCTCAAAAAGCATTTTATATAAAAAAAATCCAATTTAAATAAAAAAAAATCCGATTTAAATAATTTTTTTTTTATTTGTTTAAAAAATCATTGATTTTTAGCCACCCTGCCTAGAACCCCTTGTAACTAGGGGCACGCCTACTATAGAGGCTTTGTGGTCTGTCAGCAGAAGGGATCTGGCGCTAAACTGTTTTCTCTACGTGCTTTGAAAACCGCCTCACTGCATTTAGGGTTCCTGTATTCAGTAATGCAGCCTGAATTATAGATATATTATGAAATTAATTAGCAGTGCCGTGAGGACGATGCAGGGAGTGAAGGAAGCATCACGCCACTACCTGATCTGTATACATAGGGCCCTTTGAGTGCCATGTTTCACATAAGTTAGGCTCCATTCACACGTCCGCAATTCCGTTCCGCATTTTGCAGAACACAATTGCGGACCCAAACTTCCGGGTCCGCAATTCCGATCCTGAAAAAAATAGAACATGTCCTATTCTTTTCCGCAATTGCGGACCAGAATAGGAATTTTCTATTAAGTGCCGGCGATGTGCGGTCCGCAAAATGCGAAACACACATTACCGGTGTCCGTGTTTTGTGGATCTGCAAAACACACATGGATGTGGGAATCGACCCTTATTGTGAGCCAAAACCAGGTGCAAGTCAAAAACACAGAACAGGTGCAAATGCTAACATTCTACCTTATTTCTGTATAACCTGCACTCCTGGTTTTGGCTCACAGCCACTGATGGAAATCACTGATCAAACACTGACTGTGGGGAAGTGGTCATAAGCTGCATATACACAATGTAGTCAGCAGCTGTTTCCACATGCAGATCACCATTAAGTGACGGCTCACATATGTACTTGCCAGGCCACACCTGTACATTCAAATCAAATCAAATCAGCTTTATTGGCAGGACTAAATACATTTTAGCATTGCCAAAGCAAGTGGGAAATAATTGGGTAGGGTTGGGGGTGGGGACAGGTCCAGGGTGGGGGTATAGGAGTCCATGGTATATCAGGCTCCTCTCAGTCTATGGCAGGCAGTAATATATTGTGCTGCTATGGCCGTTGTGTTCTCCTCTTCCCCCAGCAGTATGGAGAGTCTCTCTTCCTCCTCCATGGAGGTGAAGTCTGGGCAGAGATCAGACAGTCTCCTGAAGTGAGTCTCTCTCACTGCTGAGTATTTGGGGCACCGCAGCAGGAAATGAGCCTCATCCTCCACGGTCTCCTGGTCGCACTGCTGGCACAGTCTGCTCTCCCTGGGCGATGACGCCCGGATTCAATGAGCAGGCTGTGGGCGCTCAGTCTGTACCGGCTCAGGATCTGTCTGTCTTTTGGATTGGGGAGTTTCTCCAGATATGGGGCCAGTTTGTACTCCCTCTGCAGGCTCTGGTATACTGTCAGCTTCTGGGATGTTCTTATGTCGTTTTTCCAGACGCTAATATACTCCTCTTTGTACTTGTGTATCGTCCTCTGGATTCCGCCCTTTGTCAGGCTATATTGGTTGGTGGCTTGGGCAGGCTGGGTTTGGGGGACTTGTTGCAGGGTGCTTTGTTTTTCTGGGGCTTCTTGGTGTAGCAAGGCTTTGTGATGGTAGGAGCTGGGACTGCTGCTATGAAGATGGGATCTGAATGATAGCGCCCTCTTCTGTACAGCAAAGTAGAGTGGGAATCTGCCCAGTTCTGCTCGACAGGCGCTGTTTGAGGTGCCCCTGTGGACCTGGAGAAAGTGTTTGCAGAGTTCTAGGTGGAATAGTTCTGTTTGCCCAGAGTCCCACTTTGCCCGGTCTGGGTATGTGTCTGGGCCCCAGACTTCGCTGCCATACAGGAGGATTGGGGCGATGATGGTGTCAAGGATTTTAAGCCAGACGGTCACTGGTGCTTTAAGGTGATACAGACGCCTTCTGATGGCATAGAAGGTTTTGCTCGCCTTGTCTTTCAGTATTTCCATGGCTTTCTTAAAACTCCCTGATTGGCTGATTTCTAGGCCCAGGTAGGTGTAGCTGTCTGTTTCTGAAATTGGACAGTTGTTAAGCAGGAAGGGAGGACGCCCGGCTGCTTTTCGATTTCTTTTCTGGAACACCATGATGTTGGTTTTCTTTGGATTGATGGGCAGTGCCCATGTGTTGCTGAACTTCTCCAGGATTTTCAGGTTATCTTGGAGACCTTTCTCAGTTGGCGATAGTAGCAGAAGATCATCTGCATAAAGGAGAAATTTCACCTCAGTGTCATGGAGGGTGAGACCAGGTGCTGTGGAGGACTCCAGAGCCGCCGCCAGCTCATTGATGTAGATGTTAAACAGGGTTGGACTGAGGCTGCAGCCCTGTCTGACTCCTCGGTTCTGCTGGAAATAAGCCGTTCTCCTCCCATTTACCTTCACGCTGCATCTGTTCTCAGTGTAGGAGCTTCTGATGACATCATATGTTTTTCCTCCTATTCCGCTTTCAAGAAGTTTCAGGAATAGGCCCGGATGCCACACTGAGTCAAAGGCCTTCTTAAAGTCCACAAAGCAGGCATAGATCTTTCCCTGCTTTGTATTGTGGACATGGCTCTTGATGAGGCTCTGCAGGGTGTAGATGTGGTCCGTGGTGCGGTGGTTTGGTATGAAGCCTGCTTGGCTTCTGCTGAGGATGTTGTGCTGGGTGAGGAAGCTGAGGATCCTCTTATTCAGGATACTGCTGAGGAGTTTTCCCAGGTTGCTGCTGACACATATCCCTCTATAGTTGGCTGGGTCATACCTGTCTCCGCCCTTGTGTATGGGGGTGATGATGCCCTGGTTCCAGCTCTGGGGGAAGTAGCCGGCACTCAGCACAACATTGTAGAGTTTTACTAATGCGACCTGGATACCTGGCGGGCTGTATTTGATCATTTCTGGAAGAATCCCATCTGGGCCGCTGGCTTTTTTACTCTTTATCATTGAGATCCTCTCTGTTATCTCCTGCGGCGTGATCGGTGTGTCTAGAGGGTTTTGGAAATCTTTGATCTTTTCCTCCATATCCTTCAGCTTTTTCGTGATTTCTTTTTGTTCTGGGCTTTGATCCTCCCTCGAAATGGCTTTGTACAGGTCCTTGAAGTACTGGAGCCAGATGTTGCCGTTTTGGATGTGGAGGTTGGTGTTCTTGCTGGTTTTGTCCATCTGCTTCCATAGTTCCCAGAAGCAGTTGTCCTGGAGAGCGTCTTGGAGTTGGAGGAGCTTGGTTGAGATGTTGCCTTGCTTTTTCTTTCTGAGGGTATTTTTGTATTGCCTTTGTATGTTGTTGTAGGCTTCCCTCAGACTGGGGTTGTTCGGATCTTGGTGTTTCCTATTTGAGGCCATTCTTAGCGCCTTCCTTATATCTTTACACTCCCGGTCAAACCAGCTGTTGGGTTGTTGCTTTTTTGGCCTTCTGTTGCATCTTTTGAGGTCAGACATTTCCGCCATGCTGCAAAGTATATTATTAAAGTCCCTTACCGCGAGATTTACTCCTTCTGGATTCAGCTCATACACTTTCCTATGGAAGTTATGGAGCATCTCCTGGATCTCTGTGCTGTTTATGGTCTCCATATACTTTGGGGCTGACATCTTGGACCATTTAAAAGATGGAGGTAGGCTGAAGAGGCCGGTCTGCTGAGATGTTTGTGCTGGTAGTTTACTTGTGGATTTTATGTATAGGAGCAGTTGGTTGTGGTCTGACAGGTGTGTCTGTGGGGTGACTATGAAGCTACTAACATTTTTGGGGTCCATATCTGTGATGGCATAGTCTACCACACTGTTGCCTACATGGGAGTTTAGGGTATATCTACCAAGAGAGTCTCCCTTGGTGCGGCCATTGAGAATATGAAGTCTGAGGCTTCGACATAAGTTCAGCAATGTTCTTCCACTTTTGTTTACGGTGCTGTCATAGCTGTTCCTCTCGGTGTGTACTGAGCTGTCACAGTCAGTGTCTGCTCCGAATATATAGACATTTCCGTCAGTTGTCAGGTAGTCTCTCTCCCTCCCTGTTCTTGCATTGAGGTCTCCAAAGATCAGAACATTGCCCAGGGCCTGGAAATGGGCAGCTTCCCTCTGTAGGATCTCAAAGCTGTCGGGATTGAAGTATGGAGACTCTGGTGGAGCTATGTATGCTGCACAGAGGTAGACGTCAGCCGGAGAGGTGAGGATGGAGCGGGCTATCCTTACCCAGATGTGGCTGTCTCCTCTCTTTACTGGTCTGATCTGCTCATGGAGCTCCTCTTTATACCAGACTAATATTCCTCCTGAGCTCCGGCCCAGCTTGACATTTTTGTTTTTTAGAGCAGGGACAGAGATCTCCCTGTATCCGGTGGGCACCATGGATTTAGTCTCTGTTTTAGTTAGGGCTGCAACGATTAATCGATGTAATCGATTATATTCGATAACTGGATTCGTTGTCGACGAATCCAGTTATCGAATAATCGCCGATTCGTTGCTATGCGGGCGGTCGCTGCATCTTTATTTTACCTTTTTACAATGACGCTCCTGTAACAGCCAGGCAGAGCGGACGGCGGCGCAACGTCACTCACTCACGTGACACGCCTGCTCCGCCTCCTTCATTCATGAGGTGGGCGGAGCAGGTGCGTCACGTGAGTGAGTGACGTTGCGCCGCCGTCCGCTCTGCCTGGCTGTTACAGGAGCGTCATTGTAAAAAGGTAAAATAAAGATGCAGTGATTAGTCCGACTTATAAGCATCGGGGCCGGGGCTGTTATGGGGAGGGGGGAGGATCTGTCTATGGCACTGCTGTGGGGAGGGGGGTCTGTGTATATCACTGCTATGGGGAGGGGGGAGGATCTGTCTATGGCACTGCTATGGGGAGGGGGGTCTGTGTATATCACTGCTATGGGGAGGGGGGAGGATCTGTCTATGGCACTGCTATGGGGAGGGGGGTCTGTGTATAGCACTGCTATGGGGAGGGGGATCTGTGCACTGTTATGGGGAAAGGGATCTGTGCACTGTTATGCCCATAACAGTGCACATATCCCCCTCTCCATAACAGCGCCACCCACAGATCCCCCTCTCCATAACAGCGCCACCCACAGATCCCCCTCTCCATAACTGCGCCACCCACAGATCCCCCTCTCCATAACTGCGCCACCCACAGATCCCCCTCTCCATAACTGCGCCACCCACAGATCCCCCTCTCCATAACTGCGCCACCCACCGTTCCCCTCTCCATAACAGCGCCATCCACAGATCCCCCTCTCCATAACAGCGCCACCCACAGATCCCCCTCTCCATAACTGCGCCGCCCACAGATCCCCCTCTCCATAACTGCGCCGCCCACAGATCCCCCTCTCCATAACTGCGCCGCCCACAGATCCCCCTCTCCATAACTGCGCCGCCCACAGATCCCCCTCTCCATAACTGCGCCGCCCACAGATCCCCCTCTCCATAACTGCGCCGCCCACAGATCCCCCATAATAGTGTCGCCCACAGATCCCCCATAATAGTGTCGCCCACAGATCCCCCATAATAGTGTCGCCCACAGATCCCCCATAATAGTGTCGCCCACAGATCCCCCATAATAGTGTCGTCCACAATTTGTTTTAATATGGCCTTTGAACATAATTTTTCAAGTAAGATCATATAAACCTCTGTTTTGTAATTTTGTCGTTTTTCCCGATTAATCGAAGAAATTAATCGGCAACTAATCGATTATTCAAATAATCGTTAGCTGCAGCCCTAGTTTTAGTCCACGTTTCTAGGAGGATCTGTATGTCAATGTTTTTTAGTCTTTGGGTAAAGTCTGGATCGTGTGTCTTACATCCGAAGGCTGAAGCGTTCAGGCCCTGAATGTTCCAGCTGCTGACAATAACAGACAAGCTGTGTAGGACAAGCTGGATTATAGACTGGTGGCCATATTCTAGCAGTTTGGTCCAGTCAGTGTTCTGTACAGAGTGCTGAGCAGGGTCTTCATCTCCTCAATGTCTTTGCTCTGCATTACTTTATGTGAGGCAGGTGGATTCCTCCATGGTTTGTGCCTCTGATGGCCATATTTTGGGTAAAGGTCACCATTTCCAGTTTGTTGAGGAGGGTATGAGGTTTCAGGTCTATTTGTTGTTGGTGACTTTTCCATAGGCTTTTGTCTTGCGTGGGGTCTGGGCCGGGGGTCTCTGTTGAGCACTTTGTCTTTGAATTCTTTGGCTAGAAGGCTGACTCCTTGGTTATTGAGGTGTTTATTGTCATATAGGTGATGGTGGTTTATGGAGGGGTGTTGTGCCAGGGTGATGTCTGGCATGGCGCTGATTTTAGCTGCCAGCTCTGTGTTGATGCTCTGGATGATGTGTTCAGGGATGTCCTTTCTTGGGAGCAGAGATGACAAGATGATTTTACAGCTGGGGAACTTCTGCTGTGCGGTCCCTGCTAGCTGGCTCAGTTGTCCTGCTATCTGCTGGTGCTGGTCCTGGAGGTTATTGGTGCCCGTGTGTATGATAATGTGGTTGGGTTTGATGAAATATTGATTATTGATGATGGCTGCTGCTTGTTCGATAGTATAGCAGCGAATTTTACGGACTCTTTTTCCTGGGAAAAGTCGCTTTGTGTTCAAGTATTTACCATTGGAGTCTATAATCAGAACAGTATCAGGGCACTGTGGCTTACTGCTCATGTCCGTGTCCGGCCTGCTGCTCGGGCTTCTTGTAGGAAGCTGCTGTGTTAGGATTCTGGTAATGGTATGCTCTGTTGTTGGGGTCTGTTGTGGTTGTGTTTTGGGGGTTGTCAGCTCTGGCCCCTCTTGTATTACTCTGCTGTTCTTTGCTTTGCTCTCATCTTCTGTTAATTCCATTTGGCAGTTCATTGATGTATTGGTGTCATGGCTGCTGGCTTTCATTTGGTTCTCACCCCCTTCTTTCCCTGGGTTCCTCTCCTTGATTAGGGGATAAGTCTGGGATTTCAGTATTTCTATCTCTCGTCTCAGCTCTGTGTTTTCTTGCTGCAGTTCTTGTAATTTACCTCTTATTTCCTGCAGGGCTGAGGCCTGTTCACACTTCAGTCTGGTTATCTCTTCAGCTACTTGGTCCTTTGCATTTTTGTCACCAGAATTTCTTTGAAGCTTCTTTTTAAAGTGTATAAAGTCTCTTTCTAGCTGAGATAAGCAGTCTCTGAGGATCTCTAGGGAGGGGTGTGAGGAATTAGGGCATGGGGCTGAAGGGGGGTCTCTGGTGGTTTTCTCTGTAGGGGTTAGGGGGTCTCTGGTGGTTGTCTCTGTAGATTTAGGACCATCACTGCTCTTAATCAGTTCTTTGTAGGTTTGGGCCTACAAACATTCTATTTATAACAATCAGGCATGGTCTGGCATGCACAGGTGTGGCCCGGTGATTAGCCGTCATGCACTTTTGGATCCCGCTGCTGGACCATATCGTGTAAGAGCACGAGTATTCATACCGCTCTAACTTTTCTAAATTTTTTCACATTACACCCACAAACTTAAATGTATTCTATTAGGATTTTATGTGATAGACCAACACAAAGCAGCAAGTATGTGTATAGTGAAAAGAAAATGATACATGGTTTTCAAACATTTTAATAAATAAGTAAAAATGTGACTTATAAAATGGAAGGTGTATGCACAACTGCAAACCTACCAAGACATGGCCGTCCACCTAAACTGACAGCCCAGGCAAGGAGAGCACTAATTAGAGAAAGAGCCAAAAGGCCCATGGTCGCCCACAGCTCAGGTGGGAGAATCTGTCCACAGGACAACTATTAGTAGTGTACGAAAAGGAAATCTGTCACATGGATTATCACTAATAAAGTAAAACTATTCCCATGTAGAACATAACACCTCCTTCCCTGATGTACCTTCCATTTGGCGTTTCTTGTGAAAATCATCTTTGTATGATATGCAAATTAAGCACTAAGGTGCCCAGAGGGGCGTTATTTTCTTTCAATGGTGCCCAGGAACGCCCCATCCAGTGCCCAGGCCCGTCCTCCAGCAGAGCCCAAGCACGCCTCTCCTTGGTTGAGACTCCACATCCCCACCTGAGCAGTTGCTGCCCCTCTACCCGCTAGGTCACTGACGCAAGGTAATGCTGCCCACACTTGCCTTCAGGTTCCCAGATAAACAGGCACATGCCCAGTGACACATTTGAGGCTGACATGATTGAGGATGACAGATTTCTCTGCAAACCTGAAGGCAAGTGTGGGTGGCTTTACCTCCCATCAGTGATGTAGCGGGGGGGAGGGCGGCAACGGCGCTGATGAGGATGTGGAGTCTCAACCCAGGAGAGGCGTGCTTAGGCTCTGATGGAGGACGGGCCTGGGCACTGGATGGAAAGAAAATAATGCCCCTCTGGGCACCTTACTGCCTAATTTGCATATCATTCAAAGATGATTTTCACAAGATAGAAAACAAGAAACGCCAAATGGAAGGTACATCAGGGAAGGAGGTGTTCTGTTCTACATGGGAATAGTTTTACTTTATTAGTGATAATCCATGTGACAGATTTCCTTTAACAAATCTGGCCTTTAAGGAAAAGTGGCCAGAAGAAAGCCATTTTTGAAAGCAAGCCTTAAGAAGTCCCGTTTGCAGTTTGCCACAAGTCATGTAGGGGACACAGCAAACATGTGGAAGAAGGTGCTATGGTCACATGAGACCAAGGTTGAACTTTGTTGCCTAAATGCCAAATGCTATGTGGGGTAGAAAACTAACACTGCACATCTCCCAAACACACCATCCCAACTGTGAAACATGGTGGTGGCAGAATCAAGCTTAGGGGATGCTTTCTTCAGCAGGGACAGTGAAGCCGGTCAGTGTTAGACTACATGCACACGAACGTATTTTGTTTGCGTGTCCGTTCCGTTTTTTTGGTGGATAGGATGTGGACCCTTTCTTTTAAGTGGGTCCGCAAAAAAATGCGGACAGCACACTGCGTGCTGTCAGTATGTCCGTTCCGTAGCCCCGCAAAAATAAATAGAACATGTCCTATTCTTGTCCGTTTTAGGCATTTTAATAAAAAACGGATGGCATAACGGTCGTGTGCATGTAGCCTAAATGGGAAGATGGATGTAGCTGAATACAGGGCAATGCTGGAGGAAAACCTGTTTGAGGCTGAAAACGACTTGAAACTGGGGCAGAAGTTCCCCTTCCAGCAGGACAACAACCCTAACCATACAGCCAGAGCTACAGTGTAATGGTTTAGATCAAAGCATATTCCTGTGTTAGAATGGCCCAGTTAAAGTCCAGACCTAAATCCCATTGAGAATCTGTGGCAAGACTTGAATATTGCTGCTCACAGACGCTCTCCATCCAGTCCTGAGGTATTGTGCACAGAAGAACGGGCAAACATTTCCGCCTCTAGAAGTGCAAAGCTGGTAGAGACATACCCCAAAAGACCTCTAGCTGTATACAAAATTCAAGTCATTCCCTTTCCCAGTTTTACATGTAAAAGTGAACAATATTTTTTTAGGGGATGACATTAATTTTTTATACAGCTACAAGACTTTTGGGGAATGTCTCTACCAGCTTTACACTTTTAGAGGTTGACATTTTTTCCCATTCTTCTGTGCACAATACCTCAGGCTGAGTCAGACTGGATGGAGAGCGTCTGTGAGCAGCAATATTCAAGTCTTGCCACAGATTCTCAATGGGATTTAGGTCTGGACTTGGATTTTTTAGACACATCAATACGATCTAACTATTTTTTTTAGTTAATTCGTATTGATGTGTCTAAAAAAATTTGATCGCTATTAAAATATAAAAATATTTCTTGTGATAAGACATACTGAGAAGGTGTTTACTAAAACTTGGAATCATTGGTTGGAATTCTATGACTCCGCTGAATGTAGGTCTCTTTTATCCCGGTCGTAAGAGAGAGGTTTGTTGTTGATTATTCCCTTTCCTCCTTTCCCTTCCTCCCTTCCCTCTTCCCTTCTTCCTTAATATGCCCCTTCCCTCTCTTTCTCTCCTTTTCTTTATACGGCTGGCGTCTCTCCAGTTGTTTCATGCTATCCTACATATGCCTATGTGTTATTTCATTGGATATTGAGCTTATTTGACTTAACAAATTGCCATGGCGAGGTTGTTCGCTTTACTTAATGTATCCTGTTCAATATCTGATTCAAGTCTAGTATTGAATTGAAAAATGGAAAAATTCTAAATAAAGAATTTACAAAAAAAAAAATGTCTTGTGTGCAGTGATTGTTGTAAAGAAAAGCAAAAAATACAGCTTGCTCTGCAGAAATTATATATATATATATATATATATATATATATATATATATATGTATATATGCTGTCAGAACCTGGTGATTCATAGATTTTTTTAAAGATTTGTTAAAAATGGTAAAAAAAAAGAAACTGTATATAATTGATAGCTCTGTAATTCTAGTCACTGTGTAATTTTTAGCACATAGTAAACACCATGAAAACAAATTAGACAAAACCTTTCAGAATTGCATTTTGTTTTTCAGTTTCACCCCATGAATATATATATTTTTCCAATACAAACTTTGATAAAGAAAAAAAAATGCCAGGCTGAAAATTAGCCTGGCCTAAAAGGGGTTGTCTCATCTGAGACAATGGGGGCATATCGCTAGGATATGTCCCCATTGTCTTATAGGTGCAGGTCCCACCGCTGGGACTCGCACCTATATATTGAGAACAGAGCCCCGAAAGTGGCGGGGGATGCATGTGCAGCCACCCTCTATTCATTTTCTATGGGGCCGCCTAATATATTCCTTTCGGACCCATGGAAGTAAATGGTAGCAGTGGCTGGTCATGCCCTGTGTGCTCACATTCACTTCTATGGGGAAAGGGCTTGGTGGTGGCTGGACCGGAGTCCTCCAGCCACCACTTTGCGGGGCTCCATTCCCGATATACCCCCACCTATAAGACAATGGGGGCATATCCTAGCGATATACCCCATTGTCTGAGATGAGACAACCCCCTGGAAGGGTCAAAGGTAGTCTGCCAGACTGCTGAGCCCCAGCTGATTAGATCTTTACTGACACCATAAAAAACTATGGTTTCTCGGCTGCATATCTTTGTCTAAACAGGGGATGTGCTGCTTACAACGTAAAATACACTCATTGAGAAAAAAATAACGCACTAAGAAGGAGTTGTTGAATCAAATGAAACTTTGTGTGAATGATGATACATGTAATGATGATATATAGAAGTGATTGCAATATTACTGACTGCTTCTCTCATTCCAATGATGTGCCCCTTCTCAAACTCTGGTGTCGGACCCCCACCGATCAGATACTGATTATCTCAGCATAGTTAATCAGTATGAACATCTCGGAAAACCCCTTTAAGCTCTGTTGCAGCCAGGGGTTAACAGGCAGTTTTCTATGACAGACCTGGGAGCCTGGCATCTGAGACATTAAATTACCAGGATTGTAGTCCTCTCTGATCCCAGCTGTATTACACGCTGCCATGTATGGAGCAGGGTTGTCTTGTGAGCCCACTTCATAAAACCCTTACACGCAAATGACATACAGCTATGTCCTTTAGCCTTAAGGGGTTAAATGATAGCTGATCAATGTGCTATATTGGTACCACGTAGAAATCTGCTTGTCTAAAAGCATCCTTGTGCTGCAGCCAGTGCCTGCTTTCCTGCCACATTATTTACACCAGTAGTCGCACAGTATATTAGTTGCTAGGCAGAGCAGCCTGAGATCTAAACACTGCTGATACTGTTTATTTGGCCTACTTGCAAAGGTCAGCAGAGAGCGGGAGCGGGGCATAATCCACATAGGAGAAACATGGAGATGTCAGCCCTGTCTGATTACCCTTGATATCCTGGGCTGAGTAAACATTGCTTGGAGAGCAGGCACAATTTGAAGGACAAGTTGAGCACATTTTCTTATTAGATCACCATGTTTTGCAGATAAATACTGAAAGGCTGACTTTGTACATGAAACATTGCTAAATACAGAGGAATGCTGGAAAGATATAGGACGGTATTAACAGAAGGCACACAGATGTACTGTTAGATCATCAGAAAATAGACATGTAGTGGTATTTCAGCTTTAGGTGAGCTGTAGGTTAGGCTACTTTCACACTAGCGTTCGGGTGTCCGCTTGTGAGCTCCGTTTGAAGGGGCTCACAAGCGGCCCCGAACGCATCCGTCCAGCCCTAATGCATTCTGAGTGGATGCGGATCCGCTCAGAATGCATCAGTCTGGCAGCGTTCAGCCTCCGCTCCGCTCAGCAGGCGGACACCTGAACGCTGCTTGCAGCGTTCGGGTGTCCGCCTGGCCGTGCGGAGGCAAGCGGATCCGTCCAGACTTACAATGTAAGTCAATGGGGACGGATCCGTTTGAAGATGACACAATATGGCTCAATCTTCAAACGGATCCGTCCCCCATTGACTTTCAATGTAAAGTCTGGACGGATCCGTTCAGGCTACTTTCACACTTCAAATTTTTTTTAACAATATAATGCAGACGGATCCGTTCTGAATGGAGCCACCGTCTGCATTATATGAGCGGATCCGTCTCAGACGGATCCGCTCTGAACGCAAGTGTGAAAGTAGCCTTAGGAATGTCATTATTTATTTTTCTTCTGCCACACATATTGTAAAAATGCCTAGTGTGCACCAATACATTTTAGGCTACTTTCACAATCGTGTTTGGTGCGAAGCCGTCATGGATCTGCACAGACGGATCCGTTCAGATAATACATCTGTTCAGAACGGATCTGTTTGTATTATCTGTAACATAGCCAAGACGTATTCATCTTGAACACCATTAAAAGTCAACGGAGGACGGATGTGTTTTCTATTGTGCCATTGAAAACTGATCTGTCCCCATTGACTTACATTGTGTGCCAGAACGGATCCATTTGGCTCAGTTTCGCTGCAAGCAGCGTTTTGGTGTCCGCCTCCAGAGCGGAATGGAGACTGATCGGAGGCAAACTGATGCATTCTGAGCGGATCCTTTTCTATTCAGAATGCATTAGGGCAAAACTGATCCGTTTTGGACCGCTTGTGAGAGCCCATGACAGATCTCAGAAATGGAAAGCCAAAACGCGAGTGTGAAAGTAGCCTTACTTCTCAAGGTAGTGCATTTGCCCATTGCGACAGCAGTATAATTCACATTACAGGAACATGACAGTAGTAGCATTTTGAGACAATTTTGTTGGGCTACTTTCACATCAGTGTCTTGGCTTTTTCCGGTTTTGAGATTCGGCAGAGGATCTTAAAACCAGGGCTAAACCGGTTCATATTTGTCCCCATTCATTGTCAGTGGGGACAAAACGGATCAGTATGCATCAGTTCTATTTTGTTGCGTTTTGTGTCCGGTCTGCGAAACGGAACAAACCGGATCTGGCATGAAAATCTATTTAAGTCAATAGTGCCGGGTCTGTTTTTTTCATTACCCATAAAAAACGAGTAGTTTTGATTTAATACAAATTGAACGGATAGATAGTGTTGTATTAAATGAAACGGATCCTCTGCCGGATCTCAAAACCTGAATAAAAAACGCAGATGTGAAAGCGTGGGGCAGCCGCATGCGGATCGCAGACCTATTCACTTGAACGGGGTCTGCTATCCGTCCGTTCCACACAAAGATAGAACAAGTTCTATATTTTTGAGCAGCGGAAGTATGGAACGGAACACCATGGAAGCACTCCGTAGTGCTTCCGTGGGGTTCTGTTCTGTGCTTCAGCACTGCATCTACAGATTTGCGGACCTATTCAAGTGAATGGGACCGCATCCGTGATGCAGAATGCATACGGCTGGTGACCCGTGTATTGCGGAACCACTGTATGTGGCCTGCAATATGCCCACGGAACAAATACGTTTGTGTGAAAGAGGCCTAAGAAAAAAAATTAGGTCAGTGGAACCTGGTGTGACATCCTCTCTGGTCAATAGATGGTCAAAGCTACTAGGTCTGAATAGGTGTGTGCTTGTGTTGCCTATTTTTATAGATTTTTAAAGGTTCTACAAAGAATAAAGGCAATATATCAGTTTGCTGAGTAAATCATTGTGAATTGCATCCACAGTAAACTATAGGGATGTAATACTTAACGATCAGCCAAGCATTAGGTAAAGCAGAATATTAATTTGTACTGGTATATTGATGTCTGCTTCTCCTGGGTACTATTAATTGTTAAGAACAGTACGTAGCGATTTCCATTTCATCTCAGGGCAGAATTAAATGGGTTGTCTCACTTCAGCAAGTGACACTTATCATATAGAGAAAGTTACTACAAGGCACTTACTAATGTATTGTTATTGTCCATATTGTCTCCTTTACTGGCTGGATTAATTTTTTCTATCACATTATACACTGCTCATTTCCATGGTTACAAACACCCTGTTATCCAGCAGCGGTAGCCGTGCTTGTACACTATAGAAAAAAGCATTGGCCTATCTGGTGGGTGGAACTATGGGAGTGCACGTAGGCTGGTGTTTTTTCCTATAGTGTGCAAGCACGACCACCACTGATGAATTGCGGGGTGGTCGTGAAAATTAATCCAGCCAGTAGAGGAAGCAATATGGATAATAACAATACATTAGTCATTTGCTGAAGTGAGACAACCCCTTTTAATAGACCTCGGATTGAAAACTAATGAGAACCTGACAATTGGTGCAGTATCAAACCTGCATTTGTGCTGTATAGCAGCTCCTGATTAGGGATACATAATTGGATTCTGAAGAATGGCTTAGTCTCATCAGCAGGGCATCTTCACCGGTGAGGGGCTGTTCCCGCATATGAATAAATATGGTTTGAAACTAGAAATATAATATGGGAACGCAACCAAACAGAACAGAATGCATTTTAGAGCATTCAGGTTTGTCCCCATTGACAATGAATGGGGACAAAACTGAAGCGTTTTTCTCCGGTATTGAGATCCTCTGCCGGATCTCAATTCCGGAAAATGTAAACGCTAGTGTGAAAGTAGCCTTAATGGTTTTTCTGAATTCCATGTTTGAGTTTAGAAGGAAAATATGTTTCATTCTTCTCTATTTTAAATTGTAGGAAGAGGCCTCCTGATCATACACGATGGAAGACTGTCTTCATACCTCCTCAGAAAACCTCTCCAAGTTAGTAAGTTGGGCCCATAGTCATGGTACCATTTGTAGCCTTATTCCAAATCTAAAGCACTTACTCTCTGAGGGCTCCCATGGCACTCTTACTGCTATGTGGGGATGCAGTGCCGGACATGCATACCACTGGCCATTGACTACAACTTGTAGGGCAGGCCCTCAGGAGAGAGTATGCTTTCAGGACAATAGAAGCTTCAACTCAGACAGTCCAAGTATAATTGGTGTGCCATCAGAGACTCAAACTAGTCCATTGGAAAGGTACCCTGGGAGGCCAGGAAAGTCTAAGCTCGACTGCAATAGAACAAGAGACTCGTGCGATTTTTCCTACTGTAGTGAGCCATCAGAGCTGGATGAGCCTGTAGAAGAATATGAAGATGAAACCACATTGTTTGATATGGTATGTGAATCTTCTGCAACAGATGAAGACAGTGATTTTGAGAACAGAACTCAGCAATCTCCTAATGTTTCTCGCAAGAGGCCCAGTGGTGGTCTTAACTCTTCTGTTTCTGGGTCTCAGTCACAGATTGTTGATGAGGATAGTAACGATGTCATTGTGAAGAAGATCAAACAGGAGAATCCTGAAGACTATTACATTGTTGCTAATGCAGAACTCACTGGTGGTATTGATGGTCCTTCGTTATCTTTAACTCAAATGACCAAGCCGAAGAATCAGACCCCTTCCACAAATCCTTTTATGGGACCAACTAAACCACCTAGCGTTTTGCCTCCATCTTTAAGCAGTGACTTAGACATGCAAACTATTACACCTTCCCCATTGGTCCTACAAAGACCCCAACTCCAGAAACCAGTGAGGCCACTCTTGCCATCACAAAGCAAGGTACCATCTAATACTCCACTTGTGAGTCAACAAATTGGAATTCAGATGCCTGTCAGCACCTCCACAGGAAACCCTGGTCAACCTATCAGCATCCCTTTATCTGCACTTCAGTTGCCAGGACAGGAAAAGAAAGAGGTTTCCGAAGAAATTATTCCACCTATACTGAAACCTGCATTGCCCTCTGACATGGCGCTCTCACCATCAGTTAGCACTGAGCCTGAAGTTAGCTCCAGTCAACAGCAGCCAACTACCATCCCCAACATCAACTGTGAGGGAACTGCACAATCTATTCCAGGTATGTAAGTGTATGCATATGATGTGAAGGCATGTGGGCAGGGTGTAACTCCTGCAATATGAATACTACGATGCTTGACAGGAGTGGTATAATTTTTTTTTTAAACATACTCGTAGAGATCTTAAGTCTATAGTAAATAAAACTCTGGGCAAATAAATTACAATGCAGTTCATGACCAAGTTAAGCCAAACTTCAAATTATTACTTTTGTCTTGTGATGCAGAGATCCCAGAGCATATAAGTTAGATAAGTGTTTTCCGAACTCTTCAATCGTCTAATGTCTATGGGGGTCTCCCATATCTCTTCAAAATTCGGATGTCGGGAGAAAGGATTGGTCATGTAGGATATCAAGTCACCAAATTATTTGTTCCCACAGCAAATATGCAAATGCCAAGTGTGCATGTTGATAATGGAGTAAGGAGAAATAGCTGTCTGACAGCTATCTTAAAGTATACCTCCACAAACGTTTTTATACGTGAATAGTGGAGGTGAGCATAAGAAACTGTGTAATAGGTTATACTAAAAAAATTATGCTTTCTCACTAAAACTTCTGAAATATATTTTAATAACCTAACATAAAAACGTGATTTAAACAGTATGTCATTTTCTGATGACACATTGCCTTTACCTTGCTTAGATGTCAATATTAAAAGCAGGAAAGAGTAAAGCATCCTGAATAAAGCAGATTAAAAAAGACTTTTCTGTAATAAGATGTATTACAAAGTTTCTTATATTCATATGCACTATTCATTCATCAAAAGTTGTTTTATACTTGGAGGTCTGCTTAAAGTGTGCTGTAGCCAAGATGCTAGTTGTATGATCACTGAGGCCACTCATTGTCAGCAGTGGTCACATGCTGGCTGCTTGTAAACAGACAAGGGATACTAATGGAGCATCTGCTCTAGATTGGCGTGGGATTGGAAAGAGGTGACTGTTATTTATTTATTTTTTTATTTGAATAATTTTCTGCAGTTTGGTAAAATGGGTGGTAAATAGGGCATTGAGGATCCATTTCCCAGTAAATAGTTTGATATTCATCTGAAAAGTCAAAACAGGTTTCCAGGGGGGTTCAGTATTGATGGCCTATACTCAGCTAGGTCATCAGTGTCTGACCAGCACCCCTGCTGATTAGCTGTTTGAAGAATCCACAGCTCTCCGGTGAGCATTGCGGCATCTTCTTAGGCCAGAGATGTCACTTTTGTTGGTAACATGACCTAGGCTCAGCTTAGACCCATTCAAATGAATGGGCCTGGGCTGCAGTACCTGCACAGTCACTATACAATATATGGCGCTGTGAGCAGGCCACTGCCTCCTAAAACATCTGATTTACAGGGTTGCCAGGAGTTTGACCCCAACCAGTCAGATATTGATGACCTATCCTGAGAGCAGGCCATCAATATTGAACTCCCAAAAAACTCCTTTAACAGCATTAGATTGTCTTCTGCAATATTGAATTCTCATGCAAATGAAATGATGGGCCAAGTGATCTTAAGTGACTAAAACTGAATTCCATTTGACAGAACAGTTAACAAAATGAGTAAAGGGGTGGTCTCATGAAGAGAACCATTTCTTGTGCCATATTGCGGCATTTGACCTACGAGCCAAAGTGTAGAGAGCTGATAACAAGAGCTAGGTTCTGGCAGACTCAGTCCGACTATGAACATTATCATCATGTGAATCAGCGTCAATACTACATTAGAAATGTAGCAGAAATGTGTGGCTGTTGTAATACAAGATGTTTGCCGGGGGTTTCAGGGACCTTGCACCAATTAGCTGTGGTGAGACAACCCCTGTAAACACTATATACAGTTACATGTACATATTAGAATATTTTACTCAGATCAAGGCATGCTTGATAAGACTGTCTGATCTATGTAATTTCCTTTCCTTTTCTATCCTCTGCTGGATCTCAAAACTGGAGGAAAACTCTTCAGTTTGATTTAGTACAACCGGCTGCAGCCGTTCAGATGCGGTTGTATTAAAATGAAAGTAAACAAACCGCATCCGGCACTAACACTATTGTAAGTCAATGGTTGTCGGATCAAATTTTTTTTCCTGTCCAAAAAAACAGATCCGGCACCACTGACATATAAAATCGTATATGTGAAAGTAGCCTTAGACTCAACTTCTGGAGATGACCAAGTGAGAGGTAAGTCTGTGCTATATAAAAAGGGGATAGTCAAATCCCTTTAGAAACAATGTCAGCTTTATCACAGTGGATAGATGTAGAATATTTTTTAACATCTATATTTTTATGGAGAGAAGGTAGGTTATTGGTGGCTCACCTGATCAATACAATGTGTAGGTGCTCTGGTTCTGGACTGATTCACCCAATCAGAAAGGCGGTTTATATAGTGGAAAACCGGCACTCTACATCTATCAGTAATGCTAAGGAGGCAATATACACGTAGGATAGTAAAATATGTATTTATTTTTATAAGGGTACGTTTTAAGAGTGGAGAATAAAAAGGTAGAGGTTCTAAAAATGTGGAAGTCCCAAAAAATTAGGTTCTCAAAAATAAAAATGATGTTTTGCAATATACAGCATTGAAGGTGCACAATAACAAAAATAACAAAAATATGCAGAGTGGAGATGTGACAATGCAGTGATTGTCTGGTAGCAGTTTCCACCTTCAGTGGGTACAGTAAATGGCTGTGTCCATTTGTGTACAGTCTATAAAAATTGTCTGTCTGTACCACCGGTGTTGGTCACATAGAAAGTATATAGTATATGGATAGAGCGATGAAAAGGTAAAAAGGATAAAAATATAAAATACAAAAATATATATAGGTGGTATGTCAGTCGGGTGCTGTACTTAGTGTGGCGTCCCACACATTAAAGAAGACTGCACCCTGACTGTTTACCTTCTTTGGGAGGTGTCCTGGCTGTTGGAGCAGCTTTGCTGCGCTCTGCAGTGTTTGTTTTCCCGGTCTTTTCGGCGTGCCACGTGGATATGACGTCACTTCTTCGGCGTCTCACGTGTCTTTGCCGGACTTGGTTTTGAGATTTTCGTTGGTGGTCTTTTTCGATCCGGAGGATTCAGATGGAATTCGTTATTCGGAAGCGCTTCCAGGATAAGGTTCTTAGCAGGTTTTAGAGGGAGGTCACCAGACGCGTTTCGAAGGACTTAGCTGCCTTCTCCACTGATGAAGAAGGCGAGCGGAGCGGAGGCTGAACGCCGCCAGACTGATGCAGTCTGAGCGGATCCGCTCCATTCAGACTGCATCAGGGCTGGACGGCTGCGTTCGGGTCCGCTCGTGAGCCCCTTCAAACGGAGCTCACGAGCGGACCGACGAACGCTAGTGTGAAAGTAGCCTAAAACGTACCCTTATAAAAATAAATACATATTTTACTATCCTACGTGTATATTGCCTCCTTAGCATTACTGATAGATGTAGAGTGCCAGTTTTCGACTATATACCTTTATCTATATGTTTATATTCTGATTAGTTTACATTCACATCTGGGCTTCGAAATGCGCCAGGCTGTTCTAGCAAAACTGATTTACTGAGATCTACCTGCTGTCTGACTGTGTATTGACTATAATAATGAGAAGCTCACATCTATGTTCCAATATCCGGCAGGCTGTTCCGGCAGAACAGATTTACTGAGATCTACCTGCCGTCTGACTGTGTATTGACTATAATAATGCGAAGTTCACATCTGCGTTCCAATACCCGGCAGGCTGTTCTAGCAAAACAGATTTACTGAGATCTACCTGCCGTCTGACTGTGTATTGGCTATAATAATGCAAAGTTCACATCTGCGTTCCAATACCCGACAGGGTGTTTCGGCAGAACAGATTTACTGAGATCTACCTGCTGTCTGACTGTGTATTGACTATAATAATGCGAAGTTCACATCTGCGTTCCAATACCCGACAGGCTGTTCTAGCAAAACAGATTTACTGAGATCTACCTGCCGTCTGACTGTGTATTGACTATAATAATGCAAAGTTCACATCTGCGTTCCAATACCCGGCAGGGTGTTTCGGCAGAACAGATTTACTGAGATCTACCTGCCGTCTGACTGTGTATTGACTATAATAATGCAAAGTTCACATCTGCGTTCCAATACCCGGCAGGGTGTTTCGGCAGAACAGATTTACTGAGATCTACCTGCCGTCTGACTGTGTATTGACTATAATAATGCGAAGTTCACATCTGCGTTCCAATACCCGACAGGCTGTTCTAGCAAAACAGATTTACTGAGATCTACCTGCCGCCTGACTGTGTATCGACTATAATAATGCAAAGTTCACATCTACGTTCCAATACCCGACAGGCTGTTCTAGCAAAACAGATTTACTGAGATCTACCTGCCGCCTGACTGTGTATTGACTATAATAATGCGAAGTTCACATATGCGTTCCAATACCCGGCAGGGTGTTTCGGCAGAACAGATTTACTGAGATCTACCTGCGTCTGACTGTGTATTGACTATAATAATGCGAAGTTCACATCTGCGTTCCAATACCCGACAGGCTGTTCTAGCAGAACAGATTTACTGAGATCTACCTGCCGCCTGACTGTGTATTGACTATAATAATGCGAAGTTCACATATGCGTTCCAATACCCGGCAGGGTGTTTCGGCAGAACAGATTTACTGAGATCTACCTGCCGCCTGACTGTGTATTGACTATAATAATGCGAAGTTCACATCTGCGTTCCAATACCCGACAGGCTGTTCTAGCAGAACAGATTTACTGAGATCTACCTGCCGCCTGACTGTGTATTGACTATAATAATGCGAAGTTCACATCTGCGTTCCAATACCCGGCAGGGTGTTTCGGCAGAACAGATTTACTGAGTTCTACCTGCCGCCTGACTGTGTATTGACTATAATAATGAGAAGTTCACATCTGCGTTCCAATACACGGCAGGGTGTTTCGGCAGAACAGATTTACTGAGTTCTACCTGCCGTCTGACTGTGTATTGACTATAATAATGCGAAGTTCACATCTGCGTTCCAATACCCGGCAGGGTGTTTCGGCAGAACAGATTTACTGAGTTCTACCTGCCGCCTGACTGTGTATTGACTATAATAATGAGAAGTTCACATCTGCGTTCCAATACACGGCAGGGTGTTTCGGCAGAACAGATTTACTGAGTTCTACCTGCCGTCTGACTGTGTATTGACTATAATAATGAGAAGTTCACATCTGCGTTCCAATACACGGCAGGGTGTTTCGGCAGAACAGATTTACTGAGTTCTACCTGCCGTCTGACTGTGTATAATAATGCGAAGTTCAGATCTGCATTCCGAAATCCAGCAGGTTTGCCACAGTACACAGTATCCGGCTTAGCCGGATAATGCTGTTAACTGCCAAACCCCCATTGACTGCAATGGGATCCAGCCACTTTCTGGCAGAAATGCTGGCTTTATAGTCAATGGGATGCGGCAGTTTATAGCATTATCCCGCTGTGCCGGATACTGTGTACTCTGGCAAGCTGTTTCTCTGCCAGCTAGCATTATTATAGTCAGACCACAGTCAGATGACAGGTAGATTTCAGTAAAGCACATGCATAAGTAGGTCACAGTTCATGAATAACAAGCATATAGTCAGTGTTTCTGCTCTCCAGAAGCTGCTCTTCCATTGTGATGATGAAAGTATAGTGTTTATGATGTGAATGCTGCTTTTCACTTGTAAAATGAAGCATTTATTTTTATTGTCAGTATGAAATATTCCTAGAGAAATAATCTTGCTGTATAAAACACAAACGACTGGCAACCTACAGATAGGTATAGCTTAGTAGTGCTAACCAGGCAGCTCCAGTATGAGCTCTGTACCCAGTCTTCATATTGAGTCATATTGCAATGCTGTGTGAAGTGACCAATTTGCATATATATTTAATTCATTTATTTTGATTTCATATCATATAGTTTACTGTTATTTGAAATTAAAGTGTGAAAAACCTAAACTGTGAAAAGACTTTATTGAAAACTACTCTAAATGTCATAAAATGAATTTTCTAATAGACTTTACTTCATATGGAAAGCCTGAAGAAATTTGACTCCTGAAGTTCAGGGTGCCTTTAGTGCTTTGGAATCCGTACACTTGTACACCACTGACATGTCAGCCTTATGCAGATACCGTAGGACACATCGCTGCTACTGTCTGTGCAAGTTCCTCTATTCTAAAGCTTGGCACATGTGTGCTATGCTAGGCTTCAGAGGAGCGGGCACAGACAGGTACAGCGATGCAAGGCTTTACCAGGAGCTCTGCATAGCAGAGCTTTCAATATCCAGGCTCTAGCAGAGCGGAGCTGGCACAGACAGGAATAGCAATGTGTGCTCCTGCCAGTACAGCGCTCCTGGGGCACCGGTGGAATCCGCAAATACAAACTTCAGGTGTCTACGGTATTTCATATGGAAAAGCTGAAAAAAATGTAAGTACATTATAAAAATTCATTTTATGTAATTTAGAGTCGTTTTAAATAAGTCACTCCAAAGTTTAGGTACACTTTAAGTCTCTTTTACATCTGTAAATAAATATATATATTTGGATTAGTGCAATGCAGCCAAAGGTAAGGAAACCCCTCCTGTAAGGTTCCCACACGCTGACCGAAAATACTCAGGAAAGAATTATGTAAAGTGAACCTGTCAATACAAAACCTCTAGAAACAATATAATGTATGTCTTACAATAAAAAAATCCAATGAATACAGCCTGATGCAAATTTGTAAGAGGGAGATGGCATCTTTATGCATTTCTAGCTTTCTGTAAATATCCATCTACAGTGGCGTTCTTGTGTGTACCAAATATTGCAATTCTGACATTGAAAAAACTAAGTAAAAAGAGAATACTCCAGCAGTTCAATTGTACTCACAGCTGTACAAATAAGGCTTTGTTCAAATCACCATTCAGCCTCTCCGTTCTCCTGCCCCATTTAGGGGCAGGAAAACAGAAAGGACGGATTCGGCACATAACTGAGCCGAACGGAGCCTACGGGCCCCGTAGACTATAATGGGGTCCGTTAAGTTTCCGCTCAGAAGAAGATTTTTGAAGCGGAGACAAAAGTCCTGCATGCACAACTTTTGTCTCCGCTCAAAAATCTTCTGAGCGGATACCTAACGGACCCCATTATAGTCTCTGGGGCCCGTAGGCTCCGTTCGGCTCAGTTATGCTCCTAAACGGGGCAGGAGAACGGAAAGGCTGAACGGTGATGTGAACGAAGCCTTAAGTGTGACGTTTCGGCCACATCCGGCCTTTTTTCAAACTACAGCAACAACATAAATAAACTAAATATATAAGTACAAAGGAAAGTATATATATAGGAAAGTTATATGAATTCAGGTTTGACAGGGTCCCGATGTGTAATCCCTGGATGCCGATCATATCAGGATGTTAAGGAGGATGCCACAGTTATCATATATAATAATTATAATGATATACTGAAAATGTAAATGCAGAAAATATAAGTATAAATACAAGTGTGGAAATAAGTAGAAAATACAACATTAATTGGAGTTACACAGTGACCTGTACACAGCCAGAGGTAAAGAGGCTTATGGAGCAAAAATTACCTGGTGCCGCTCGGACAGAAGATCAGGAGGTAAATAGTAGAAGTTGTGCGCTAAGGAAATGTGCATCTTCACTATGAGATGTGGGCCGTGAAGTATTGGGAAGCTTGCCTTTAAAAAGAGCGCACCGGCCACCAGGTGACGCTGCGCATGCGCGATAGACGAGGGAGTGTGTCAAGCCTTGTTTTGTAGCAAACTGAGGCTCGAGCTCTCCTGTGTTTTGCCAGTCATATGTAAATTGTGTGGATGGACTACAGGCACGAGCGCTGTTGTAGAGAGAAGGGATAGAGAGAGATAAAAGAGGCAGAACAAGGGAGACGGGGTATCCAGGAATGTGATGGATAATATGTAAACTGCAAAGTGAGAATATAAGTTAGAAAGGATACTCCAGAAGGCCCCAGGAAATATCTGTAAGAGAAAGGGAAATGAGAACCATTATATGATATAGTATACAATGTAAAGTAATAATCGTGTACAATAATCAGTATGGAGGATCTACAGAAGTCTCCACAAACCATGTTAAATCAAATGCTGTACCTCATACTCCCCATTTAACCCCTTTTAGTTTCAGGCTGTCCAATTTGTGTATACAATAAGCCTCTCTTCTTTTTAACTGTTTGACCCAATCACCCCCTCTTCTGCAAGGAGTCACCTCTTCGATTATCTGGTATTTTAATTGTGAAAGATTATGAACTGCCGTATCAAAATGTAACGGGACCGGTAACAAAAGGTTTTTTCGCCTGATGTTGGATTTATGCTGACATATATACGGTCACAAACTTTTTGTGTGATTTCGCCAACATATACTTTACCACAGGGGCATTTTAATAAATAAACCACAAAGGTAGAATCACACGTTTAAAAACCTTTAATAGGAATTCTCCTCCCGGATTGTGGGTGGTGGGACCCTTTTAGGATGTTTGAGCATTGTAAAAAATGCACACACAGAAATGTGCCTGTCCTTTGAGTAGCAAGGAATGTTTGCCTAGGACTCTTATGGAGGACCCAATATCGGCTTTTACCAGTAGGTCCCGTAAACTCTTGGGACGATGTGTACAGTCCAGAACAGGGTTCTTAAATTCAGCTATTTGAAGGTAGGCTTTCTGTAAGATGGGCCAGTGATTTCTAATACTGTTATGTATGCACTGTTATGTATACTGAAATGTATGCACAAAAGGAATATGTGCGGTTTGTAACGTGGGGTTGGTAGTTTTTGGTTTCTCTAAGTTAAGGAGCAGACGTTGTGGGTACCCTCTTTCCTGAAAATGTTTCATTTCGGATAATCTTAGTTGGCGTACGGGTTATGATTTGACTATGCGTCGTACTCGTGCAAATTGGCAATGTGAAAGAGACTTTTTTGTATTTTCTGAATGAAAACTTGAATAGTGAAGTAAGTTTTTTTGTGGTCGGGTTGGCTTTCTATAAAGATCTGTAGAGAGGGTCCTTGTTGTTTCCTTTGTGACTATGGTGTCCAAAAAGTTATATGGAATAGGGGTCATAGTGAATGGCAAACTGCAGTTCCGGGTAGATTGATTTGAGGAAAGTGTGGAACTGTAACAGGGAATCCAATGGGCCCTCCCATATGCAAAAATATATATAGCGTTTCCATATTACCACCTGCAAGTTAAAACATGTATCTGGGTAGACAAAAGTGTCCTCAAAGTCTGCCATGTAGCAGTTTGCATAAGGAGGCGCCACATTGGACCCCATCGCGGTACCCTGTTGCTGTAAATAGAAATCATCTTCGAATAAAAAGAAATTATTCGTCAGAACCAATTCTAACATATCCATGTAGAAACCTACAGTGATTGGTTCGGTAATGGTGGAGCAGTTTTCGTACTGCAGCCAAAAACTCTTTTAGTGTTGAATGGACGTGTACAAGCTTGTCACGTCCCAGGTGACCAATAATGCATCAGGTGTTAGTGGCGGTAAATTGTTTTTCATGTCAAGAAAGGAGAAAGTGTCCAACAAGAAGGACCTTGTCCCTTTTAATAATAGGGGTCAGGAGGATGGATAATGGAGATATGACAGAATTGGCCGGATTATTATGGAGATTCTTGTGTATTTTGGGCAATGTGTAGAATACAGGTATTGTTGGATGAGCATTGGATAAAAAGGTTAATGTGGCTTCATCAATTACATTAAGGGTATGGTAGTTTGTCCATTAGGACAAGGGCTCCAGCCTTATCTGCTGGTTTGAATATGAGTTCTTTATTTTTGAGAAGAGAGGAGAGATTGTGTTTGACCTTGTATTTACCCTTTGTTATGTTTTTCTTAAATTGTGTAATATCCCGTTGTACCAGAGAGATGAATGTTTCAATTGCTGGTTGGTTTTTGGGGGGCATAAAATGGCTCTTGTTGCATAGACCAAAGTCACCGAAGAAGAGCTGCGACTTTGGTCGACCGGTGTTCTTACCTGGGGTGTCAGGACCCTCAGAGAAATGTACCTTAAGGCGAATGTTTCTTAAAAGTCTTAGTGCATCCAGGTCTAGCTGAAATGTGTTCATCTGGTCTGGGTTGGGGGTAAGTATCACTGTTTGATCTAGATTGGGATGAGTCCCTGGATAGTTAACGTCTTCTGGATTCGCCCAAACGGGTAATGGAGGGATCTGGCCACCTGAGACACGGTTTTGTCTGTGGTCTTCAGTGTTGCAGAGGAATTTACTCCTCTTGGTCACCTCCACCTCTTTTCGGTGTTGCAGGAGGGACTAGTTGATCTTTTATTTCAATTGGTGGTAATCATCCGGTGAAAGAATGGCTTTCAGTTGTTCCTCAATCATGTTGATTTCGGTCTTTGTTTTGTTGATGGCATCTTGCAGAGAAGAGAAGGTTAGTGCCATTAAGTCAAAAGAACACTTGTTGAGAATCTGCTCAAATTTTCTGCAGAATTCTGTTATCCTTGAAGAAGGTTGGTCTCGTACGGATGCGTAGCCCTCGGGGGGTGCGTTGTACCTTCAAGTATTCCGCTAATGTAACACAATGTAGCTCATAGTTCAAAAGTCTCTGGGCTTCACGTTCTAGGTCCCTTGATTTGAACTCAGACGCTGATGTCTGTAGAAGTTCACCAGAGATGTTGACCTGGGATAGCATCAGTGAGATTTCTTCCTGTTGGAATGACAGGGTTCCACTGGCCATGGTCGTGGCAGGTGCTCCACTCGGTCTGGGAAGATCAATTATAAAGCTGAACTTCGTGGCACTCTGCTTGGTTGATGCTTGGAGTCGGGGTCCCACCCTGTTCACAGTAAAAAGAGAATACTCCAGCAGTTCATTTGCTGGAGTATTCTCTTTTTACTGTGAACGGGGTGGTAACTCGATTCCAAGCATCAGCCAAGCAGAGTGCCACAAAGTACAGCTTTATAATTGAAAAAACAAAAGCAGGAAAACATTTAATAGTGGTTACTCTTCTATTTTAGATACAAAAATGTTTGGAGGTGGACGTGGCTTTTGCCAAATGCATGATAATCCTTTTTTGACTTGTGGTTGACTTGTTTTACGTTTATAATCTTTATATAATCCAGTTTGAACAAACATGTGCATTATAAAGCATAGTGGCAGAAAAAACAGTTGCCTGAGCCACATTTAAGACAGGTGGTGGGTCTCAGATGAGTTACTAGACTCTAGGCTATGCAATTACAGTACTCATCTTAGCTGTAGGATGTCCTAATAGACGTAGTAACACATGCAGGTCCATCTAAAAAAAATCGAATATCATTGAAAAGTTTATTTATTTCAGTAATTCAATTCAGACAGTGAAACTAATATATTATATACTGTAGATTGATTACACACTTTCATAGCGGCTTTCAGCTCATCTGCATTGTTGGGTCTGGTCTCTCTCTTCTTCCTCTTGACTATACTCCATGGATTCTCTATGAGGTTTAGGTTAGACGAGTTTGCTGGCCAATCAAGCACAGTGATACCATGGTGCACTCCCAGTGTAAAGTACAGATATGGTAGAATTCTTACCCGTATTACCGTATTAACAATTACCCGTATTTTTTGCCCTATAAGACGCACTGGCCCATAAGACGCAGGTTTTAGAGGAGGGCAATAAGAAAAAAATATTTTCCATTACACCTCAGGTCAGACCAGCAATCAAACCCCCAATGTTAATCAGACGTCAGCTTACAGCCCCAATCAGACCCCAATGTCAGACCTCAGATCAGACCCACAATGCCTCAGATCAACCACCCAACCTTCAGCCTTCTATCAGCCCTCATGTCAGCCATCTATCAGCCCTCATGTCAGCCATCTATCAGCCCTCATGTCAGCCATCTATCAGCCCTCATGTCAGCCATCTATCAGCCCTCATGTCAGCCCTCATGTCAGCCTTCATGTCAGCCATCCATCAGCCCTCATGTCAGCCACCCATCAGCCCTCATGTCAGCCCCCAGCCATCGGCGCAAATAAAATAAAATAAAAACACCTCCACTGCTCCTGGACGCCACTGCTCCTCACCATCGCGATCCTCTTCATCCTGCTGTCGGCTGTGCTCTGTGAACTGGCGCACACAGCGTGAGGTCACAGAGGTCCCTCACGCTGTGCGCAGCCCTGCACATCCGACAGCCGAAGGACCAGGAAGAGGTGAGTACAGAGCCTTCACCGCTTCCCAGTCCTCCGGTACTAATGAGCGCTTCCATAATGGAAGTGCTTCATTAGTATTCACCCCATAGGACGCAGGGGCAATTTTCCCCCACTTTGGGCAATCTTTTTTAAATTTATTTTTAGACTTTTTAAAATACCCTATATGGACATTTTGAGTTGATACAAGGAGCTCCCAGAACAGAAAACACCCTCTTTCTGAAGGACCTAGCACCTGTTTTCAGATAAAAGTAAATTTTGCATTTCATTTGGAAATCAAGGTCCCAGAGTCTGGAGGGAGAGCGTGGAGATGGACAATACAAGTTTCTTGAGGTCTAGTATGACATTTCTACTTCTATGCAATTTCCATTTCTACCGAGAAATTTTAGACCACTTCGTGCTTCCCTCTGCTGACAATCTTTATGGAGATGCTGATTTCATTTTCCAGCAGGACTTGGCACCTATCCACACTGCTAATAGTGCTAATACCTGGTTTAACCGCCTCCCAACCGCCTAACGCAGGGATGCGTCCTGCGGGCGGTTGGTTTGTTCCTCGTAGACGCATCGGCGCGTCATCTCGCGAGACGCAAGATTTCCTGTGAACGTGCGCTCACAGGAGCCCGCGTTCACAGGATCGCAAGGTAAACGAGTTGATCATTCGCTGGCAGGCTGTAGATGCGATTTTTTTTTTTTTAACCCCAAAAAGGTATATTAGACGCTGTTTTGTTAACAGCGTCTAATATACCTGCTACCTGGTCCTCTGGTGGTCTCTTTTGCTTGGATCGACCACCAGAGGACACAGGCAGCTCTGTAAGTAGCACCAATCACCACACTACACTACACCCCCCCTGTCACTTATTAACCCCTGATCACCCCATATAGACTCCCTGATCACCCCCCTTTCATTGATAACCCCCCTGTAAGGCTCCATTCAGACGTCCGTATGTGTTTTGTGGATCCGCAAAAAACGGACACCGGCAATGTGCTTTCCGCATTTTGTGGATCCGCACATTGCCAGAACTATATAGAAAATGCCTTTTCTTGTCCGCAATTGCGGACATGAATAGGACATGTTCTATAGGCTCTACAAAAAACGCAGTGTTCGCCCGATAAAGCCTAATCTTGTGCGCACACTTGCGTTCAGTCCACCCCACCGCAGTGGCAGATTTTTTTTTCTTCTGATCAATGCAAAAACACAGTAAAATCGCTGCAGCGCTATAAAGATCACTTTTGAGGGGCATGACGAGTTCATAGAAGATTTATTTATTTTTGGCACAAGTTAGCGGAATTTTTTATTTATTTTTTGTTATTTTTTACAAAGTCTCATATTCCACTAACTTGTGACAAAAAATAAAATCTCCCATGAACTCACCATACCCTTCACGAAATCCAAATGCGTAAAATTTTTTAGACATTTATATTCCAGACTTCTTCTCACGCTTTAGGGCCCTAAAATGCCAGGGCAGTATAAATACCCCACATGTGACCCCATTTTGGAAAGAAGACACCCCAAGGTATTTCATGAGGGGCATGGCGAGTTCATGTAAAATTTTATTTTTTGTCACAAGTTAGTGGAATATGAGACTTTGTAAGAGAAAAAATATATATATATAATTTTCCGCTAACTTGTGCCAAAAAAAAAATATTCTAGGAACTCGCCATGTGGAATTCTTCTTTCCAAAATGGGGTCACTCGTGTGGTATTTATACTGCCCTGGTATTTTAGGGGCCCTAAAGCGTGAGAAGTAGTTTGGAATCCAACTGCGTAAAAAATGCCCTGTGAAATCCTAAAAGTACTCATTGGAATTTGGGCCCCTTTGCGCACCTAGGCTGCAAAAAAGTGTCACATATGTGGTATTGCCGTACTCAGGAGAAGTAGGGCAATGTGTTTTGGGGTGTATTTTTACATATACCCATACTGTGTGTGAGAAATATCTCTGTAAATGACAACTTAAAAAAAAATGTTATACAAAGTTGTCAATTTACAGAGAATATTTCTCTCACCCAGCATGTAAAAATACACCCCAAAACACATTGCCCTACTTCTCCTGAGTACGGCGATACCACATGTGTGACACTTTTTTGCAGCCTAGGGGCCGAAAGTCCAACGAGTACCTTTAGGCCTTACAGGGTTGCTCACAATTTAGCCCCACCCAAAATGCCAGAACAGTAAATACACCCCACAAATGACCCTATTTTGGAAAGTAGACACCCCAAGGTATTTGCTGAGGGGCCTATTGAGTCCATGAAAGATTGAACGTTTTGTCACAAGTTAGCGGAAAGGGAGACTTTGTGAGGAAAAAAAAATTTCCGCTAACTTGCGCCAAAAAAAACAACTTCTACGAACTCGCCATGCCCCTCACGGAATTCCTTGGGGTGTCTTCTTTCCAAAATGGGGTCACATGTGGGGTATTTATACTGCCATGGCATTTTAGGGGCCCTAAAGCGTGAGAAGAAGTCTGGAATACAGATGCCTAAAAATGCCCTCCTAAAAGGTACTCATTGGAATTTGGGCCCCTTTGCGCACCTAGGCTGCAAAAAAGTGTCACACATGTGGTATCGCCGTACTCAGGAGAAGTAGGGCAATGTGTTTTGGGGTGTATCTTTACATATACCCATGCTGGGTGAGAGAAATATCTCTGTAAATTGACAACTTAGTATAAAAAAATTGAAAAAGTTGTCATTTACAGAGATATTTCTCACACACAGTATGGGTATATGTAAAAATACACCCAAAACACATTGCCCTACTTCTTCTGAGTACGGCGATACCACATGTGTGACACTTTTTTGCCGCCTAGGTGCACAAAGGGGCCCAAATTCCAATGAGTACTTTTAGGATTTCACAGGGCATTTTTACGCATTTGGATTCCAAACTACTTCTCACACTATTTATACTGCCCTGGCATTTTAGGGGCCCTAAAGCGTGAGAAGTAGTTTGGAATCCAAATGCGTAAAAATGCCCTGTGAAATCCTAAAGATACTAATTGGAATTTGGTCCCCTTTGTGCACCCAGGTTGCAAAAAAGTGTCACACATGTGGTATCGCCGTACTGAGGAGAAGTAGGGCAATGTGTTTTGGGGCGTCTTTTTACATATACCCATGCTGGGTGAGAGAAATATCTCTGTGAAATGACAACTTTGTATAAAAAAATGGGAAAAGTTGTCTTTTACAGAGATAGTTATGTCACCCAGCATGGGTATATGTAAAAATACACCCCAAAACACATTGCCCTACTTCTTCTGAGTACGGCGATACCACATGTGTGACACTTTTTTGCAGCCTAGGTGCGCAAAGGGGCCCAAATTCCAATGAGTGCTTTTAGGATTTCACAGGGCATTTTTACGCATTTGGATTCCAAACTACTTCTCACGCTTTAGGGACCCTAAAATGAAAGGGCAGTATAAATAACCCACATGTGACCCCATTTTTGAAAGAAGACACCCCAAGGTATTCCGTGAGGGGTATGGTGAGTTCATGTAAAATTTTCTTTTTTGTCACAAGTTAGTGGAATATGAGACTTTGCAAGAACAAAATAAATCATTTTCCGCTAACTTGTGACAGAAAATAAAAACTTCCATGAACTCACTATGCCCATCAGCGAATACCTTAGGGTGTCTACTTTCCGAAATGGGGTCATTTGTGGGGTTTTTCTACCGTCTGGGCATTGTAGAACCTCAGGAAACATGACAGGTGCATGTCAAAGTGCGTAAATTAATTTTTTTGCACCATAGTTTGTAAACGCTATAACTATTTTATCAAAGACATGTAGAACAATACATTTAGAGAAAATTTATATAGAAATGTAGTTTTATTTGAAAAATGTTACAACAGAAAGTTAAAAATGTCATTTTTTTTGCAAAAATTTTGGTCAATTTCGATTAATATAAAAAAAATGTTAAAATGTCAGCAGCAATGAAATACCACCAAATGAAAGCTCTATTAGTGAGAAGAAAAGGAGGTAAAATTCATTTGGGTGGTAAGTTGTATAACCGAGCAATAAACCGTAAAAAGTAGTGTAGTGCAGAAGTGTAAAAAGTAGTCTGGTCATTAAGGGGGTTTAAGCTAGGGGGGCTGAGGTGGTTAATAACCACAGTATAACTGTACTTGCTTGTACAAAGAACTCCCCTGACCTAAAGCCCATAGAGAATCTATGGGGAAGATAAGAGACACCAGACCCAACAATGCAGATGAGGTGAAGGCCACTATCAAAGCAACCTGGTCTTCCATAACACCTCATCAGTGCCACAAGCTGATCACCTCCATGACACGCCACATTAATGCAGTAATTCATGCAAAAGGATCCCCGACCAAGTATTGAGTATGTATACTGTACATACTTTTCAGTAGGCCAAAAGTGCTGTATTAAAAATAGTTTTTTAAATTGGTCTAATCTAAGATTCAGATTTTCTGAGATACTGACTTTTGGGTTTTCATTAGCTGTAATCATCAACATTAAAAGAAATAAACCCTGTATGTAATGAATCTATATAATATAAGTTTCAGTTTTTGAGTTGAATTACTGAAAAAAATAACTTTTTGATGATATTCTGATTTATTGAAATGCACCTGCATAGCCGTATTCAGGACCAAAGCTGAATTTCTTCTGTGACATTGCTTAGGTGCCCCCTAGTGGTTAGACTCATAAAATATACTATGATAGTCTTTGGAAGAACAGAAACAAACGTTCCAGTTTGATTTATCAGGCTCTGTTCTTAAAGGGTCACGCCCATTAGTCTCTAAATCTGATGTAATCCATTATTTGCTGACAAATATCATTGCTTGGTTTGTTCAGTTTAGGTAATGCACAAAGGATTGCAAGTTTTCTTGTTTATACCTCTTAAGGCTCATGCACACGACCGCATGTATTTTGCGGTCTGCAAAATACTGATCCGCCAAAAATCCGTATGACATCTGTGTGCATTCCGTATCTTACGGAACAGCTATCCCCTAATCGAACAGTCCTATCCTTTGTCCGTAATGCGGACAATAATAGGACATGTTCTATTTTTTTGTGGAACGGAATGCACACGGCGTCATTTCCCTATTGAAGTGAATGGTTTTGCCATAAAAATGGATTGGACAAGAAAACAAAACACGTTCGTGTGCATGAGTCCTTAGATATATGTTCCTAGTTTACGTGGAATAGAGAATCATTGCTTGTTCCTGTTACTGCAAATTATTTCATTGTAGTCCCAAAGAACCGTGTGATGATACATTACTGAGAGCTTGCAGGAGACATGAGACAGAAAACCAATCCTGTAACTAAATCGCTGTGACGGCATTGAATCGGGCTGACAGGTGATAATAAATAATGTATCTGTGTGACTGCACCTGTTATATTACTGTAGCATAGTTATTGGTTTACCATCTATGTTTTATGTGCTGTGCACTCTGAACTACTTGCCGGATCCTTCATTGGTTTCAACCTTTGTGTTAAAGTTAGATTTTTATACCTAATTTGATGTTGCTTCTTAAAGGTGTTGTCTCATCTCCGAGAATGGGGGTATATTGCTAGGATATGCCCCAATTGTCTTATAGGTGTGGGTCTCACCGCTGGGACCTGTATCTATCTCCTAAATGGAGTCCTGCAAAGTGGTGTCTGGAGGACTCTGGTCCGACCACCACCAAACGCTCTCCCCATAGAACTGAAGGGGAGCGCACCGCACATGACCGGCCACCACTCCATTTCACGTATATGGACCCGACGGAAATAGCCAAGCCAGCGCTCTGATATTTTCGGCAGCCCCATAGAAAATGAATTGAGGGCGGCTGCACATGCAAAGTGCTTTCTCCACCACTTTCGGGGATCTGTTCTCGATATAGGTGCAGGTCTCAGCGGTGGGACCCGCACCTATCAAACAATGGATGCATATCCTAGTGATATGCCCCCATTGTCTGAGATGAGACAACCGCTTTAAGGGCACGCCCAAATATCCCAGTGTAGCACAACTGCCATAGGAATGAATAAGGTTGTAGCGAGACTCGCACATTTGTTACTATCGCAGCACACAAACGTCAATAATCCAACACTACTGGATTTTTCGTGATTCGCGTGTCACACCACACGTGTGAGTCAGTTGATTGCATGATCTTGCACAGTCTTAGGCCTCATGCACTTGGCCGCTGTTAGGCAGTTCCGTGCATTGTGGACTGCAATTTTCAGTCCCCAATGCACGGGCAATGTCTGGGAGGGATCGAGACCCATTCCACGTCAATGGGTCTGTGATCCATCCGCGCGGGTAAGGAAAAGTGGAAGGTCCTCTTTAAATATGTAGTGTGTTACAATGCAGTATGTGATATAACCCTAAATTGGATATACTAAATGGGGGAGATTTATCATCTCCCTTGTGCCTGAAAAGTGGCATTAAAAAGTCACAATCTATGTGCTTGCAACTTTTTAATTGCGACTTAAAAAAAATTATTGCATCTATTGGATTTTTTGCTGCCCTCGCCACTTTCCATAATGGGGGCATGCAAAGGGCGGAAAGGAGACGAGGTCAGTCACCCTGACAAATTTAGCTTAATTTAAACCAGTTTTCTGGCCCAAATGAAGCCAGAAATGTACAGCAGCTCTGAGCTATTGTAGGTTTCTGTTCTGCAGGAGGATGTGCCTAAATTATGATGAGCTGTGCGCCTTGTCATAAATTAGGTGCATCCTCCAGTGGTGCAGGGATATCAAGACTTTTGATATCCCAGCGCCACTGCATTCCCTGCGGTCTTGATAAATCTCCCCCAGTGTCTCTGTGCACAGGGCCCTGCTTTGTGCATGACTCCTTCAAGTCTCAGGAATTAGCTGTAGCCCACACACGATTATCTCAGCTCCACCGCAAACCTGTAATAGCACCATGAATTTTATCCATTATTGCTGACTTCTCTGTTTCTATGGATACCGGTTTTATTAGTGAATTCTGGAAAAAATTAAGATTATAGTTAGATTCAGATTATAATAATTTAATGAATCCAGGTTTCTTTTTATTATGTTCTGCATATCAGCGGGTCGCTTGAGGTTCCAATTAAGTGTGGTATCAGACTGTATATAGTGAAGTACTCTTGTGTTGCCAGGATTTCTCCACATAGCTTCTAAACATGACCTCTGTAAATGATATAATCGTTCATCCTATAGAACCTGTTAAACAATTTCAGAGCTTGAATTACATGCTGAATGAGATCACTGCAAGTTCCTTCAGGCCCTGAAACCTTAATACTTACTGTATTTATCAAAAGCAGATGGAGACTCTCCTGAGAATGTACCGTAAAGGCTGGCATGTGCGCCACAGTGTTTGTCCTAAAACTTTACTATGGAATTCCTTCAGATCAAAAAAATGTTGTGTGTGTGTTTGTGTATATATATACAGTACAGACCAAAAGTTTGGACACACCTTCTCATTCAAAGAGTTTTCTTTATTTTCATGACTATGAAAATTGTAGATTCACACTGAAGGCATCAAAACTATGAATTAACACATGTGGAACTATATACATAACAAACAAGTGTGAAACAACTGAGAATATGTCATATTCTAGGTTCTTCAAAGTAGCCACCTTTTGCTTTGATTACTGCTTTGCACACTCTTGGTATTCTCTTGATGAGCTTCAAGAAGTAGTCACCTGAAATGGTTTTCACTTCACAGGTGTGCCCTGTCAGGTTTAATAAGTGGGATTTCTTGCCTTATAAATGGGGTTGGGACCATCAGTTGCGTTGTGGAGAAGTCAAGTGGATACACAGCTGATAGTCCTACTGAATAGACTGTTAGCTGCTTTTTTCTTGCCATAATACAAATTCTAAGTAAAGAAAAACGAGTGGCCATCATTACTTTAAGAAATGAAGATCAGTCAGTCCGAAAAATTGGGAAAACTTTGAAAGTGTCCCCAAGTGCAGTCACAAAAACCATCAAGCGCTACAAAGACACTGGCCCACATGCGGACCGCCTCCGGGAAAGGAAGACCAAGAGTCACCTCTGCTGCGGTGGATAAGTTCATCCGAGTCACCAGCCTCAGAAATCGCAGGTTAACAGCGGCTCAGATTAGAGAGCAGGTCAATGCCACACAGAGTTCTAGCAGCAGACACATCTCTAGAACAACTGTTAAGAGGAGACTGTGTGAATCAGGCCTTCATGTTAGAATATCTGCTAGGTAACCACTGCTAAGGACAGGCAACAAGCAGAAGAGACTTGTTTGGGCTAAAGAACACAAGGAATGGACATTAGACCTGATGAGTCCAAATTTGAGATCTTTGGTTCCAACCACTGTGTCTTTGTGCGACGCAGAAAAGGTGAATGGATGGACTCTACATGCCTGGTTCCCACTGTGAAGCATGGAGGAGGAGGTGTGATGGTGTGGGGGTGCTCTGCTGGTGACACTGTTGGGGATTTATTCAAAATTGAAGGCATACTGAACCAGTATGGCTACCACAGCCTCTTGCAGCGGCATGCTATTCCATCCGATTTGCGTTTAGTTGGACCATCATTTATTTTTCAACAGGACAATGACCCCAAACACACCTCCATGCTGTGTAAGGGCTATCTGACTATAAGGGAAAGTGATGGGGTGCTGCGCCAGATGACCTTGGCTCCACAGTCACCGGACCTGAACCCAATCGAGATGGTTTGGGGTGAGCTGGACCGCAGAGTAAAGGCAAAAGGGGCCAACAAGTGCTAAGCATCTCTGGGAACTCCTTCAAGGCTGTTGGAAGACCATTTCAGGTGACTACCTCTTGAAGGTCATCAAGAGAATGCCAAGAGTGTGCAAAGCAGTAATCAAAGCAAAAGGTGGCTACTGTGAAGAACCTAGAATATGACATATTTTCAGTTGTTTCACACTTTTTTGTTATGTATATAATTCCACATGTGTTAATTCATAGTTTTGATGCCTTCAGTGTGAATCTACTATTTTCATAGTCATGAAAATAAAGAAAACTCTTTGAATGAGAAGGTGTGTCCAAACATTTGGTCTGTACTGTGTATATATATATATATATATATATATATATATATATATATATATATAGATACCATATTTTTCACCCTATAAGACCTGCCCATAAGGCACACCTAGGTTTTTTATATCAAACCCCCACCTAATGTTAATCAGACCTCAGCTCAGAGCCCGAATCAGATGCCTAGTATTAATCAGCTCTCAGAACAGGCCCCAGTCAGACCTCAGATCAGACCCCTGATGTTAATAAGATCCCCCCCAATCACAGCTCAGATCAAACCCCTAATGTTAATATCACCAGACCTCATATCAGACCCCCAATGTTTATGACTTTGACTCAGACCTGTGATCAGATTCCCATGTAAATCAGACCTAAGATCAGAGAGAAAAAAATATATAAACTTAATTCTCCTGCTCCAGATGCTGCTGCCATTCCTAAGATTCAGCTCCTTTTCTTGCCGCGCTGTACTTTGGCCCGACGTTGCACAGTATGAGGTCACAGAGCACGCCAATGTCCTCACGCTGTATGCAGGTTACAGCACAGCGTGCCGCCGACGAAGACCAGTCCTCCTCCTGTACTAATGAGTTCTTCCATAATCGAAGTGCTCATTAGTATTCGCCTCCTAAGATGCACTGACATTTCCCCCCACTTTGGGGGGGAAAAAGTTGTCTTACAGGGTGAAAAATATGGCACACATTGACAAAAAAGAAATAATGCACCAAGAAAGAGTTGTTGGTATCAAATTAAACTTTATACTGTATATTTGAATGTAAAGATGACAAATGTAAGTGTTTACAATATTAGAACTTTTATTAGGGAAAACTGTACAATTGAAAGGAGGCTCTGGTGCCTTGTTGGGCCGCCTCTATCCTGGATACAAGATGACATGGTTGGTCATGGAGGTATACAGGTTCCATATGGTGTAATTGCAGAACATTTGCCCACAGATTTTGCCGCTGGGTCTGTAGATCCTGCCCCTCATAGGTTGTGAAGCTGGTGTCCCAACAGGTCCCATGCTTGAGCTGGCGATAAATGTGGCAACTGGACAGGCCAACAAAGTTTTGCAATCTGGAAGCAACCTTCCTGAGAAGCCCTTGCTGTGTGTGATTATTTATTCTATGCATTTTATATAGCGCTACTATATTCCACAGCGCTTTACAGACATTATCATCCAACTGTCCCCAATGGGGCTCACAATCTAAGGTCCCTATGAGCATGTCTTGGAGTGTGGGAGGAAACCCACGCAAACACGGGGAGAACATACAAACTCCATGCAGATGTTGCCCTTGGTCAGATTCGAACCTAGGACCCCAGCACTGCAAGGCACCAGTGCTAACCACCGAGCCACCGTGCTGCCCGTACGCATTATCCTGAAAAATGCCAATTGGAAGCCCTGCCATGAGAGGCCACACATGTGGCTGGAGGGTGTCCTACACATATTGCTGAGCTGTTAGTGTTCCTCAAACCATTACTAGGGGTAAAGGATTGTCATATGCGATAGGTCCCGAGAACACTGCGCCAGGGACAGCTTGTTACTCCACAGCAAAAACAGAATTGAAGCACTTACTACGAGGCCTCCACACTCGACAGAACGTGGATTCATCGCTAAAGATGAATGTGAAGATGACTGGCTGTCAATGGTAGGACACCTAATGGGCATTATAACACCAAATTTCCTTCTGGTAAGCACCTGGAAATGGTCTGGGCAGAGACAGGGGGTGTGTAATGAAGGTGACATCTGTCTCTTGATGGTGTATAATGAAACTGAGGATGCTTGCTTGTACTTCTTGGCCGATCAAAAAATGCTCTCTACTAGTGTTCTGTATAGGCTTTCCACAGCCTGTTTGCCTTGTGTGTGTTCCCTCATGTAATCATTGCTCCCTACACCATCTAGGATCGCTTTTTTTCTACTTTTACGCCCACTAGTGGCAAGACCCACACCTGTAATCCCTTACATATCTGCTTGAGACATAACTACATGCTGAGTTTTGGAGCAATCTGACACTTCTTATCTCGATGTGTATGTGTGTGTGTGTGTATATACAGTCATGTGAAAAAATTAGGACACCCTTTGAAAGCATGTGGTTTTTTGTAACATTTTTAATAAAAGGTTATTTCATCTCCGTTTCAACAATACAGAGAGATTAAAGTAATCCAACTAAACAAAGAAAACTGAAGAAAAGTCTTTTCAAGATCTTCTGTAAATGTCATTCTACAAAAATGCCTATTCTAACTGAGGAAAAAGATAGGACACCCTCACATGTATTCCCTCTTAAATTGGCTCAGATCTCACACAGGTATATCACACCAGGTGCACATAATTAGTAGATCGTTACTCTGCAGGTTGAATGAGGCTTGCCCTATTTAAACCTCAGACATTTAGTTTGGTGTGCTCCTGACTGTTGAAGTGAGAGTGAGCACCATGGTGAGAGCAAAAGAGCTGTCAGAGGACTTCAGAAAAAAGATTGTAGCAGCCTATGAGTCTGGGAAGGGATTTAAAAAGATCTCAAAAGATTTTGAAATCAGCCATTCCACTGTCCGGAAGATAGTCTACAAGTGGAGGGCTTTCAAAACAACTGCCAACATGCCCAGGACTGGTCGCCCCAGCAAGTTCACCCCAAGAGCAGACCGCAAGATGCTAAAAGAGGTCTCCAAAAACCCTAAAGTGTCATCTCGAGAACTACAGCAGGCTCTGGCTACTGTTGATGTAGAAGTACATGCCTCTACAATCAGAAAGAGACTGTACAAGTTTAACTTGCATGGGAGGTGTGCAAGGAGGAAACCTTTGCTTTCCAAGAGAAACATCGAGGCCAGACTGACATAGGCCAGAGATAAAGTTGACAAAGACCAGGACTTCTGGAATAATGTTCTTTGGACAGATGAGTCCAAAATTGAATTATTTGGACACAACAGCAGAGGACATGTTTGGCGTAAACCAAACACAGCATTCCAAGAAAAGAACCTCATACCAACTGTGAAGCATGGAGGTGGAAGTGTCATGGTTTGGGGCTGCTTTGCTGCAGCAGGACCTGGTCAGCTCACCATCATAGAATCCACGATGAATTCTACTGTGTATCAGAAGGTGCTTGAAGAACATGTGAGACCATCAGTTAGAAAATTAAAGCTGAAGCGGAACTGGACCATGCAACATGACAATGACCCAAAACATACTAGTAAATCAACCAAAGATTGGCTGAAAAAGAAGAAATGGAGAGTCCTGGAATGGCCAAGTCAAAGTCCAGATTTGAATCCCATTGAGATGCTGTGGGGTGACTTGAAAAGGGCTGTACGTGCAAGAAACCCCTCAAACATCTCACAGCTGAAAAAGTTCTGCATTGAGGAGTGGGGTAAAATTTCCTCAGACCGATGTCGAAGACTGGTAGATGGCTACAAGAACCGTCTCACTGCAGTTATTTCAGCCAAAGGAGGTAACACTCGCTATTAGGGGCAAGGGTGTCCTATCTTTTTCCTCAGTTAGAATAGGCATTTTTGTAGAATGACATTTACAGAAGATCTTGAAAAGACTTTTCTTCAGTTTTCTTTGTTTAGTCGGATTACTTTAATCTCTCTGTATTGTTGAAACGGAGATGAAATAACCTTTTATTAAAAATGTTACAAAAAACCACATGCTTTCAAAGGGTGTCCTAATTTTTTCACATGACTGTATATATATATATAATTTTTTATAAAACACATCCAAAAGAGTTAATAAAAGTAAATCAATAAGTTATGCGTACTCAAAATAGTGCCATTAAAAACCTCAACTTGCCCTGAAAAAAACAAGCCTTCACACAACTACATTGACGGAAAAAAAGTTAAAAAGTTATAGCTCTTGGAATGTGACAATAAAAAAATAAATAGCTTGGTGTGTTGTAAGGGTATTTTTAGTTAAAAGGGTTATTCCTTGATTAATGTAAAAAATGAAAAGCAGACATCATATAGTAGATGACAATCTCTTCCTAACAAAGCTAGAACCAGCCCTGTACCTCACATGGATCCAGAGATCTCCCCCCATTCATTGCTCTGCTAGATTTATATCAAGCTGACAGCTCAAGGGGACGTGTCTTTTCTGCTGCAGCTAAGGGGATGTGTCCATGGTCTCCCTATCACAGCTCAGGAGGCAGATGAATGATGAAAATGAGCATGTGCGGCCTTATCAGTGAGCAGGACAAAGAAAAAAAAAAAACAAAAAACAGGTGGCGCTATACAGATACATTTTATTGAATGACTCAATGGCTATGCTAAATTTTTCATTACATGCAATTACAAAAGTAACATAGTACATAAGGCTGAAAAAAGACATTTGTCCATCCAGTTCGGCCTGTCATCCTGCAAGTTGATCCAGAGGAAGGCAAAAAAAAAACTGAGGTAGATCAACTGGATCAACGACCCCTCTCTAGTAGCTATAGCCTGTAATATTATTACACTCCAGAAATACATCCAGGGCTCCAGATGGCGACCAAAATGGTCGCCAATGCGACTAAGAATTTACAAATGGCGACAAGACTTTTTAGTCTTGTCGCCATTTGCGACTAGACCCTCCGCGGCAGCTCTGCAGTAGAACAGCGGCGGGCACAGGAGATGATAGTTCTCTGCCCCGCCGCTGATGTTCTCCTCAGTCTCAGTCAGTGAGTCACAGCACACAGACAACAGCAGAGACGCTGGCAGCAGGGAGGGGAGGGGCTGGGAGGAGCGTAATCTGATCCTAGAGTGGAAGCTGCTTCTGCCAGCCCCTCCCCTCCCCGCCCACCAACCAATCAGAGCTGAGGCGAGGCAAGGCAAGCAGTAGCAGCTCTGAGTCACTGACAAGTACAGGGAGAAAGAATCGAATGAGTCTCAGGTGAAAAGAACTAAAGATCCGACTTGTGACTCATTCGATTCTTTCTTAGACTCCCTGTACAGTGTGCCCCCCCCAACACCCCAGTAAAAAGAAACATTGGTGGCATAGTGTGCCCCCCCAACACCCCAGTATAAGAAACATTGGTGGCAGTGTGCCCCCCCAACACCCCAGTATAAGAAACATTGGTGGCACAGTGTGCCCCCCAACACCCCAGTATAAGAAACATTGGTGGCACAGTGTGCCCCCCCCCCCCAACACCCCAGTATAAGAAACATTGCTGGCACAGTGTGCCCCCTCCCCAGTATAAGAAACATTGGTGGCTCAGTGGGAAGTGCTAATGAGGGTTAAAAAATAACTTAAAAAAATTAACTCACCTCCTCCAGTTGATCGCGTAGCTGTCGGTCTCCTGTTCTGTCTTCAGGACCTGTGGTGATGTCACTGAGCTCATCACATGGTCCATTACCATGGTGATGAATCATGTGATGTATCATGTGATGAGCACAGTGATGTCACCACAGGTCCTTTGACAGGTCCTGAAGAAAGAACAGGAGATGATCAACTGAAGGAGGTGAGTTAATTTTTATTTTTTAACCCTCATTGGCACTCCCCACTGCGCCACCAATGTTCATTATATTGAGGGGGGGGGCACACTGCGCCACCAATGTTCATTATATTGAGGGGGGGGCACACTGCGCCACCAATGTTTATTATACTGGGGTGTTGGGGGGGTAATGTTTATTATATTGAGGGGGGCACACTGCGCCACCAATGTTTACTATACTAGGGTGTTGGGGGGGTGCGCACTGCGCCACCAATGTTTATTATATTGAGGGGGGCACACTGCGCCACCAATGTTTATTATATTACGAAGGCACACTGCGCCACCAATGTTTATCATACTGGGGTGTTGGGGGGGCGCACTGCGCCACCAATGTTTATTATATTGACCTTCTACTCTGCATTCTGTATTAAAGAATGCTATTATTTTCCCTTATAACCATGTTATAAGGGAAAATAATACAGTGAATAGACTGTCACCTAGCAACCATGAGTGAAAATCGCACCGCATCCGTACTTGCTTGCGGATGCTTGCGATTTTCACGCAGCCCCATTCACTTCTATGGGGCCTGCGTTGCGTGAAAAACGCACAACATAGAGCATGCTGCGATTTTCACGCAACGCACAAGTGATGTGTGAAAATCACCGCTCATCTGCACAGCCCCATAGAAGTGAATGGGTCCGGATTTAGTGCGGGTGCATTCCGGTATTTTGAATGCCGGATCCGGCACTAAAAATGCTGGATCCGGCATTCAGGCAAATCTTCAGTTTTTTACGTCTGAGATAAAACCATAGCATGCTGCGGTTTTATCTTTTGCCTGATCAGTCAAAATGACTGAACTGAAGACGTCCTGATGCATCCTGAACGGATTACTCTCTATTCAGAATGCATGGGGATATGCCTGATCAGTTCTTTTCCGGTATAGAGCCCCTGTGACGGAACTCTATGCCGGAAAAGAAAAACACTAGTGTGAAAGTACCCTAAAATATTAAGTTTAAATCCCCCTTTCCCAATTTTACATGTTGGTAAGGCTGATTAGTCAGCCTGCATTTGTGGGAGGGGCGGAGGCTCTTCATATACGAGCCACACCCTCACTCACAGGTGTGTGTTTTCAGGTGCCTTTTTACCACGACCAGGAATTCATTTTCGCCAGTAGCTTCATTGCATTGCATTCCCTCACGCATGGGAGGGCATAGACAGAATCTTGTATATTATGGCTTCATAGCTTCTTGCCCCACTAACCTCCGACTCCCTACAACCACGTTGAATCTGATTTTGGACAAGGTCCAGCATTTTCTCACGGTAGAAGATTCAGATAGTAGGTCGGTCTTCACGTCTCAAGCGTAAAAACAATTCTCAGGGGCGCACAGTAGAACAACGCGTGGATAGCTGTTGTCTGGGTAACTATTCAAGGATTCTCTTCCTATCTACATGGTTCTTTTTGGCCCTCATTCCTGCATAGTCTAGGCAGTTAGGCTTTGGTCCCACGATCTCCTGACGCTAGGGCATTGCCAGTACTCGCACTAGAACCAAACTTTACAAGTTTCAGTTGGTTTTTATGATCCATTTCACAACGTATTCTCGGTCCTCCATTCCGATTTGGTGCAGTATCCGCAATATTGAGCATCATGTCTCTGGCCTTGTCATCCACAAGGTGGGTTGTAGGTTTCCTACTGGTCTTGCCTCACACACCCTGAACTTTCGCTCTAGATCCTGGATGCCTTGCAGTTGGCTTGGGGATCAGTTGCCATTCAAATTCCTTTTCTACCCTACTTGGCTTGGTTTTTGCCCACTTATAGGCCTACCCACGATCATGGCTTAGGGCACACAACAAGCCATTTAGTCAGGTCAGCTAAGACACGCCTAGCTGGGTTAGCTTGTTCCCTTTGTTTTCTCCCTAGGGTTCTTCGGATACCTCTTGGCCGTAGCCATGACCACAAGTTGGTAAGGCTGATTAGTCAGCCTGCATTTGTGGGAGGGGCGGAGGCTCTTCATATACGAGCCACACCCTCACTCACAGGTGTGTGTTTTCAGGTGCCCCACCCTCCCTCCCTTATCTTCTCATTTCCACAGGGTATGCCCACTTATAGGCCTACCCACGATCATGGCTTAGGGCACACAACAAGCCATTTAGTCAGGTCAGCTAAGACACGCCTAGCTGGGTTAGCTTGTTCCCTTTGTTTTCTCCCTAGGGTTCTTCGGATACCTCTTGGCCGTAGCCATGACCACAAATAAAATATATAAACAATAAATAAATAAACATATTACATAGCGCTGTCCAAACTATTAAATTATTAAAAAATGTCTCCTATGCGGTGAGCATTCGTCACCTTGTCACCCCAAAAAATAGGATAGGACTGTTCTATTATGGGCCGAATGTTTCATAAAATGCGAAATGCACGCAGCTTTTTTTGGTGTTGTTTTTTTTGCGCGGTATTGAGTATCGCAATACTTTTTTATGGTGACGAAAGCGAATCAAAATTTTGGTATCAAAACAACCCTATGCCGATCTGATCGGCGTAGCGTTGTCACGATACCAAAATTTTGATTCGGTTTCGATTTGGCGACTAAAAATTTGATTTGGCTCCTAAATTTTTCAGTTCAGGAGCCAATGGCTACTAGGTATTTTTTTTAGTCTGGAGCACTGACATCCAGGCCCCTCTTGAATTCCTTTATTGTACTCACCATCACCACCTCCTCAGGCAGAGAGTTCCATAGTCTCACTGCTCTTACCGTAAAGAATCCTCTTCTATGTTTGTGTACAAACCTTCTTTCTTCCAGACGCAGAGGATGTCCCCTCGTCACAGTCACCGTCCTGGGGATAAATAGCTGATGGGATAGATCTCTGTACTGACCCCTGCTATATTTATACATAGTAATTAGATCTCCCCTCAGTCGTCTTTTTTCTAAAGTGAATAACCCTAATTTTGATAATCTTTCAGGGTACTGTAGTTGCCCCATTCCAGTTATTACTTTAGTTGCCCTCTTCTAGATCCTCTCCAGCTCTGCTATGTCTGCCTTGTTCACAGGAGCCCAGAACTGTACACAGAGTATTCAGATCCAGGTGCTGGTTTGAAAACTGTAGAATATGTTTTATGGGACAACCCCTTAAAGTACTGATTGGCTCTTTCACCTTTAATTATTATATTACTTTTTAATGTAATGAGTCCTTTTAACGTAGTTAGTTAGTGCAATATGTACAAGTCCCCTATTCTGTAAATATTGCATTCCTGAGTGGTTAGATAGCTCTGAATAGGCACACTGAACATCATGATTAGGAGGGCCATTAAGTTAGAAAACTTTAATGTGCGAGACAAAAGTCTCAGCTCCACAGAGGACATCAGTCGGGTAAGATGGTGTTGTTTTACTATCTCCCTCTCTATTACCATGGGATGTTGGCCATGTTCCATGTTGGAACAGTGGCGATGGGATCTCACCTCGTTGTTGCAGGCCAGGTTATTGATTGTTATTTACTTTTACTACTGTGTATGTGATTTGTTTGTATTTATTTTTAATATATTTTATCACTCTTTGAATTTGCAACACTTGTTCACTAAGGCCCAAAACAGGCAAAGGGCTTCTGTTACCCCCAAAACACAATATATTTTTTGGGGGGCTTGTTAAAATCCTTATTTAACGACTATTCCCTATATAGGGCTCTTACCTTTGTCTGTGGCTTTGTTTCCTTAAAAATCGATCTTTTAAAATATGCAAATCACTTCACTACCAGCAAGTAGGGCATCTACTTGCTGGTAGCCGCCGCAAAAACCGCCCCCTCCTCCTGTTGATTGACAGGGCCAGCGAACACTCTCCTCCTCCGGCTGGCCCTGTCAGCATTTCAAATCCCGCGCCTGTCTTCATTCGGCGTAGGCGCTCTGAGAGAAGGAGGCTCGCCTCCTCAGCACTCCCTCAGTGCGCCTGCGCCGATGACGCCTTCTCTTTCGGTGACGTCATCAGCGCAGGCGCACTGAGGGAGTGCTGAGGATGCGAGCCTCCTTCTCTCAGAGCGCCTGTGCCGAATGAAGACAGGCGCGGGATTTGAAATGCTGACAGGGCCAGCCGGAGGAGGAGAGTGTTCGCTGGCCCTGTCAATCAACAGGAGGAGGGGGCATTTTTTTGCGACGGCTACCAGCAAGTAGACGCCCTACTTGCTGGTAGTGAAGTGATTTGCATATTTTAAAAGATCGATTTTTAAGGAAACGAAGCCACAGGCAAAGGTAAGAGCCCTATATATGGAATAGTCGTGAAATAAGGATTTTAACAAGCCCAAAAAAAAATATATTGTGTTTTGGGGGTGACAGAAACCCTTTAAATATAGGTTCTTTTTCTTTTTGCTGGACATAATAGTGTAGTATACTACATAATTCTGTTCAGCAAAGCGAATATTGTTTTACCGTTGATTCTAGGATGCAGAAATAAACTAGGCTTAACAGAGGCTAAGGGAATAAAAAGTGTATTGAGCAGTGATAAAAGACATGTGCAGAAAAAAAAATTGATAAATATTTTTGTTGGACTAACAAGTGGTTTCTTTCGTAGGGATCTTCTTTGCTTCTGATCTTTTTGGATCCTACAGTCTCTGGTGTCCTAAACATGGGGAACTGTATTTCCTTTTGCTCTTTTCAACTTTGGCAGAGTTTTCTACCCCTCCTTTCTCCCTGTTGATGTTTGAGGGTATTACAGTTGTATTTTCAATCCTAAGTGCAGGTTTCAGAGCCGTTTTTCTGTGGTATTGTTGATTTTAGAACAGCCCCTAAGTTTGTCTGAGGAAGGAGCTTTAACACTCAAACTTTCTAATTCCACTGTTCTGCGGTAGTTGTATAAGGTCATCAGCCCCTCTGGTTGGTGGCTGTACTGCAGGAATGTTTGGGTAGACTTTTACCTTTGAGGTCTACCCCCAGACAACAGTAATACGAGCAGCAACATATTTTCTAGTGTGGCAGATCCATGTTAGGGCTCTTTCACATCTGCGTTCTTTTCTTCCGGCATAGAGTTCCGTCGTCGGGCTCAGTTTTATCCTAATGCATTCTGAATGGAGAGAAATCCGTTCAGGATGCATCAGGATGTCTTCAGTTCCGGAACGGAACGTTTTTTGGCCGGAGAAAATACCGCAGCATGCTGTGCTTTTTGCTCCGGCCAAAAATCCTGAAGACTTGCCGCAAGGCCGGATCCGGAATTAATGCCCATTGAAAGGCATTGATCCGGATCCGGCCTTAAGCTAAACGTCGTTTCGGCGCATTGCCGGATCCGACATTTAGCTTTTTCTGAATGGTTACCATGGCTGCCGGGACGCTAAAGTCCTGGCAGTCATGGTAAAGTGTAGCAGGGAGCGGGGGAGCAGCATACTTACCATCCGTGCGGCTCCCGGGGCGCTCCAGAGTGACGTCAGCACGTCATCCATGCGCATGTGGCGCTCTGACGTCATTCTGGAGCGCCCCGGGAGCAGCACGGACTGTAAGTATACTGCTCCCCCGCTCCCACTATGGCAACCAGGACTTTAATAGCGTCCTGGGTGCCATAGTAACACTGCCCGGATCTGTCTTCAAATGCTTTCAGTACACTTGCGTTTTTCCGGATCCGGCGTGTAATTCCGGCAAGTGGAGTACACGCCGGATCCGGACAACGCAAGTGTGAAAGTCCTGCACTTAGGGTATATAGACTAAAATCAAACTTGAATCAGTCCATTATATCTCAGTTCAAGATTAACTCAGTCCAGAATACCATTTAATCCACCATCAGTCTATATTAATGTGTCCTGTTAATGAGTTGGAGTAAGTTTTAAAATTTGCTTATGTGTCCTTTACTTCCCACCAATCCTGAATCAAATGGATTAGAATAATCAGTCAGTCCAACACTGCTTTTATTAACAGAAGATGGTATGAGTCCAGACTGCTGATGAAGCAGAGTGCATGACCAGGAAAGAGATGCGGCTTCCATGCCTGCTCAGGTGAGTGGGGCAATGGTGGGCACAGGCTGCCATTGTAACAGTATTCTTTGGTAATATTGTTTGCAGATGTTCTCAGTTACCCATCTTTCCCAATATTGAAACAAATGGTCTTTCTCCATAAAAGCACATATCCAATTAAACCTGGGACATAAAAACACATTTTAACCTCTTCCTGGCTGCCCACTGACTATATATCTCCTATCTGCACATACACTGTGCAGATAGCATGTATATAAACAGTCAGGCAGCCTTTAAATCCCAGCACTGTACAGCACTGGGATTAAAGTTCCTGCAATCTAGCAAGCGCAGGTGAGGACCTGGCTGTCAGACATAGTGGGGACCCTGAGGAGAAGACGGGAGCGGTTTATTACTACTGTTGCCTTCTCCAGTGCCTGCAGGAGATTGGTGGAGTAGTGCAGGGAGCGGCCAGAGACCCTGATCAGCTCTGCCTGTGTATATTGCCTCCACAGACCAAAACCTCTAATGTCCTATGGACTAAATTACACCTCTTAATCCTACACCTACTTATTATTAGCTTTTAATTGGTCTCACTAATATATTTTCCCAAAGGGTTAATTCTAAAATTACCAGCTAGCTGCAGCTAGCACTTCTAGATATAAGTTGCACTTCCTGCTATAGTTTCTAGCTAGGAATGTAACATTTGTTACCTTACTGGCTGCGCGCTGCCAGTATAGTCTGTGGGTACAATGTGTCATTTACTTTCTGTTGTATTATCATACTAGTGCTTTGCTACGAGCTAAGCTGAATTAAAACATGAGAGCAACGCTGCCCCCCGACATGTTTTGCCAAGTAATCGGCGTCTTCAGGGGTCCGTAGCCCTTTCCAGCCTTGTGGATTTTGTCTTTGGTGTCTTTTGACAGCTCTTTGGTCTTGCCAATGGTAGTAGTTGGCGTCTGACTGATTGTGGGGTGGACAGGGGTCTTTTAATGAGTGGTGTAGAGGTGGACTTTTTAAAGGGACAGTAACAGAGCCAGAATTCTTGCTGATTCTGAGGTGTTCAAATACTTATGTTCAGCAGTGCAAGACAAATAAATTCTTTAAAAATCATACAATGTGATTTCCTGTCTCTCAGAGTGGGAATGCACCTGCTATGTGAATTTCAGACCCCTCCATGATTTCTAAGTGGGAGAACTTGCTAAATCGTAAAAAATACAAGTTACATTTTTTTTTTATGCTGTTGCTAATGGAAACTGTTACCATAGTTGCCCCATTCACTAAAACCTATAGCGTTTTCCCCCAAATAAAACCTAAAAAAAAGGGGGGGGGGAATCTCTAAAAAAAAACATGCTAATAAAAAGTCCTAAGTGTCAAGTAAAAAACATAGCAAAATTTATTTTGGTAGTCAAATAAAAAAGTTAGGGTCGCTAAACCACCACGTGCACAAAGTCATGAAAAATTGCCTGTACATTCAGGCCTTTTTTATGCCTGGTCATAAAAAGGTTAATAACCCATCAAATGAGGGAAAACCTCTCTTTTTTTTTTCTTCATGGAGGTGGTTTGTAGTTGAAGGGGTTGTCTCGCCTCATCAAGTTGAATTTATTATGTGTATAAAGGTAATATGAGTAACTTACTGATAGATGTTCGCTGCAATGCAGCAGCAGTGGCCGCGCTGGCGCACAACAAGCATGAGCAGGCCTTTCTGATGACCAGGAATCGCAGGAGCGAGCACACCGGTCCCCGACCATCGCTCTTAGGCAGTTGCTCCAGTCCTCGGACACCTCATTTCAACTATGGCTTCTTGTATAGAATAGCTCCAGGGCATGTCCCACAGCCTTGGAGATGTTTTATACATCTATGGAAAGATGGAGAACTAGCAAAAAGATTGTGACAACCATTTATCATTGGTTGTCACGATCTGCACAGCGCTCACTCATCCGAAGCTGCTAGTGATTCTTACACATTAGCAGCTTTGGGGGCTGCGCACGCACAGCCGCTTGCCTGTGTCATCGGTCTCAGCAAGAGGCACTGCCCCCACTTCAGCTTAGAAAGTATTTCAGGAACGATGCAACTCTGAAATCAGTAGGTGAGACAACCCCTTTAAGGGAGGAGTAGAAGGCTCTGTTTTGGTGTCCCACCTTTTCTCCTCACTCTCCTCTATGCCACCTTAGTCCACCTCTTTGGTCGGGCTTACTAGCTCTCCTCTCTCGTAGTTTTATTTTCTCTTTAGCTTATCGTGAATACAGATCAATGGTGTTAGATGCATGTAACAAGGCAAGCATAACAAGCAGCATATAACAACACAAACTAGAGCTTGTAAATTAGTCAAATTAATTTGTTTAATTCGCCCTTTTGGAGCCCAGCGATTTTTTTTTGGGACCACTGAGAGACATTGAAGGCTCCTCTCCTATTGCGACTTCAGGCGTGGGATCAATTGCTCACTTGTGCTGAGACACTGCACTCAGGAAACAAGGATTGGTTACAAGTACTTCAATTTGGTGAGTTTGCAGACAGGCCATTGTCCTTAACCGAAATGTAGTGTCTACAGCTAAAGACTCTTGCGTATACTAACGCCCTGCATGCGTTAGTATATCTTTATTGGAGGTCGCAAACAAGGGGATCTGATCTCCCTTTTTATCCTGCAAATCAGTCCTGTAAATCTGAGACATACGAAGTGCTGTATTCTCCTCAATTCATCCTGCAAAAAGCAAGCCCTCATATTGCTAGATCAGCAAAAAAATTAAGTTATGTCCAGAAAAAAATAATCAAGAAAAATTTATGATCGTCTTTAGACTGAAAAAAAGCCAATTTTTTGCAAAATTGTCCAGCCCTAAGACATACATATTATAATACAGACCTTAAGGGCCCACTTCAAACACTCATAGGAAAGATTTCCATCATAGTTACACAACTGAGTTCTTAAAAAAATTCTGCAGGTCCCACAAAAAAATAACACCAGTGTGCATTATAAAAAAAACACAAAAACATATAATTGGTTTTGTTAACTCTGCATTTTCCGTGCTGTTGCTGTTAACTATTCCCTACACCAGAATTCTCCTTTGGCTATAAACACCGCGCACACAGCCATGCGTACTGGCTGTGGGCTGTTACCCATGTATGCTGGTTCTCTGGGTACTGCGTGCTGGCTGTGGCCTTTTGTGTGTGAACGTGGGCCTGTAAATTTGTATGCTCCCTGTGTTTGCATCACAGGGCAGTTTAGACTGGCTGTGGTTGACAATTCCCATGTATGCTGGTTGTTTGCGTGGTGTGTGCTGGCTGTGGTGTTCTGTGGCCATGTGTGAACTGTCTCCTATTGACCTGTATGCAATGTGTTTGTAGGGTTAATGTTTCCCTGGTCTGTGTGTGCTTGATTAGCAGGTGGTCAAGTGCTCTCGTTTATCACCTATTTAGACCAGTGAGCTCTGTGCCTGAGGCTGTCTGTCTCCAGCTTGGCTGTGTGCAGGGTGTATGCTCCTGACCTGGGTGTTTGCCATTCTACCTTGATCTGTGTGGTCGCCTGGTATTTCATTGTCACCATGACCTTGCCTGGCTGGGAGAGCCATGCTCACCATTCTGCATGGGTTCTGGTGTGGATGTTTTATCTGCCTGTCTCATGTCTTGACAGCTCTGTCTGTGACTGCCATGCATCCATTCCACATGGGGTTCAGGCACCTGCCTGTTTCATGTCTGAGCAGCTCTATCTGTGACGTAATGCATTTGTTCCGCATAGGGTCCGGGCATCTGTCTGCATGGTTTATGTCTGAACTGTGTCCAATGTTTCTTTTTTTTTTTTTTTTTTTTTTTTTTTTTTTTATTTCTTCAACAAAAATTTATTAGAAAAACACTACAAAACATTTTTTACAGACATTTTTACAATCTCTCAATTCTTAGTGTCCCAACTAATTATATATAATTATAATTTATTCAATTCATCTTTTCTTTCATTTAGAAAACCCTCCCCTCCCTCCCCCCTAATCCCTAATCCCTAATCTGTGGTGCGTCAAAGCAGGCCCCCCGTAAATAAACCAACTTGACCTCGACTAATCAATCAATCTTCCAGCCATCCCATATCTTATTCCACTGTTCCTCAACCTCCCTCCGTTTATATAAAATTTTCTCGTAGTTTTTAACCTTATCGGTTAGGTTTATCCATGTGTTGATGTCTGGAGTGGAACGGGCAAACCAGGTCCGGCTGATCAGTACTCTAGCCAGCATCAATATTCTACTCAGGAAGATCTTTTGATACTTATGATTTTTTAATTTGGAAAGATCATTAAGCACGAATACTTGTGGTTCAAAAGGAATTCGAATTTTTAATTTGTAGATAATACAGTTATTGATGTTATTCCAGTAGTTTGTGAGTTCTGGACAAGTCCATATCATATGGAGGAAGTCCGCTCCTACAATGTCACATTTGGGGCAGTTGGACATATCTCTTAACCCACATTTATTCATCCATAAGGGAGTAATATATAATCTGTGACAAATACAGAATTGTATTAAAACATGGTTGAAGTTCTGGGATACTGAAACCAAATTCCCAAAAATATTCTCCCAACCTTCTACTTGTAAATTCGGTGTCCAATGTTTCTGATTGTTTGGGTTCCAGTTCCTGTTTGGTTTGTGTGCTTGGACTGCTGGTGTTATGCACCAGTATCGGTTATCTTGCAGGGTTCAGCCAAATGCACCGGGGCCATCCCAGGAGGTAGTGACCTGGTGAAACCTCGGGAAAGTCTATCCCCACCATTAGGGTACTGTGTAAATCGAGGATTCAGTTAGACAACGCCCTTAGGGTTTGGCCCCAAGTCAAACTGGTGCACTTGGTCCAGTGGTTATCCATCTTCCACTGTTTACCTAGCCTGTTTGTCCACGATTATGTCTTTCATGTTAGGTTATGTTTAATAAAGTCTTGTTTTGTCTTCTCTGATCCTTTTGCCTGGTTTTTGTATGCTCGTTATATGTTGAGGGGTTCTGTTGACCCCTACAACATGGCATCTTCTCATTGAATCATTAAACACATTCTTATGCAGCCCTCCCTCCCCTTATGCCTTATATCACAGTCAGAAACATCTTGTCACTCATTAACTCAATTCTCCTAAAGTGATACCAAAGTATTTTTGTCTTCATGTCTACTAACAGGATAATATACAAAATGATGATGATCAAGTTATTTAGAGCAACTGTAAAATAAAATAGAGTATTAAAACATAAAAATGCACACCATAATGTAACAAATTCAGTATATTGCCACTTAATTATTATATAAGTAATCTCCAATGTGTAGTGCAAATCACATAAAAACTGTTTTCTTTACCTTTTTCTTTACTCACATATTCTTCCTAAGAGATAACATTCACAGCTGTATCAGATCAATGTAACAGCCTACCAGCAGACTGACACCTCTCCTTTGTCAAGGGATGCTTTGAGTCCCATCCGAAGTGGACCTGAACATTTTTACTCTTTGTGTCACCTTATATAAACAATAAGTGTATTTACTGCCTGATCCCACTTCTGACACCAAATGTTTAACAGTGGATTCTAACATACGGGAATAAAATAGGCTTAACAAAGACTAAGTGAATAAAACGTTTACTGAATAGTGATAAAAGACACATACAGACAGATCACATACAAAGTAAATAAAAAAGGACTTAACTTGCAATTAATGGGTAAGATCCTTGTTGGTCGGCTCCCAATTCCAACATGGCCAACATCCAATAATGAATACATAAAGAGGTAGTCAAAGACATCTTCCTTGAAGCCTAAAGCTCTGTTATATGTATCTATCCGTTATACCTTCTAGTGACCCCTCCTAAAAGGTCTCCAGTATGCAATATGCATGTACTGAGTTTACCACTTAAGAATGCGGCCTGGTGGTCTTACAATAGGGCTATATACCTGCTCACTAGCTAACAAGTAACATCACTAGCTCGCTATATTGAAAGGAAATAACCACAAAAAATAGCTAAAAATAACCTTGCAACACAAAAATCAACAGAGAGCAGGTCAGAGTCCAAAGTAGACTGGTCAATTGTAATGAATGGATCTGTTTTTAGGGTATTCAAACATTTACACCAGACTGACAGGAGAAAGGAGGTATTAAAGGAGCTTTACTTACTATTCCCAGTCAACTGAGACAGTAAGATTATATTCTTTGTATAGAAATGATAAGACTTTTTAACTATTATATTCAAAGCTATATTACAAAGATGTAGTGGAATTAATTGCTGTATATTGCTGTAGTACAGAACTAGGCTTATACTTTCGCTTTCTGCATTCACAATCTGAAGGACATTGGCCTAATTAAACTGACAGCCCTGAGCATGATGAAAGTTAGCTAAGGACAATGGTATTTATAGATTGTAAAGTTCACTGTTCTCCTTGCAATTACAATCAATTATTTCTTTGATCTATTTTGTATTTTTTAAGAAGTCATTATTCTATTACTTTATTATGCCATTGATTTATGTGTTGAATTTGGTGAATACAGATGTATACAGAACTATGCAAAAATGTTAGGCAGGTGTGGAAAAATGCTATAAAGTAAGAATGCTTTAAAAAATAGAAGTTGTAATAGTTTAATTAACAAACAGCAAAGTGAATGAACTAAAGCAGAATCTAAATCAATTCAATATTTAGTATGATCACCCTTTGCCTGCAAAACAGCTTCTAGGTTAGGCGTGGCCAAGCCAAGCAAGTGAGCGGACACATGGAGGAGAGCTCCTGCACAGCATCCTTATAATATCCTCGGCATCCTGCCCTTTTTCAGCCTACTAACAGACTAAAATCTATTAGAGTGCCTCAATGCCATTTCTGGTACTAGTATGACCCACAAAAACAAAAAGGGAGCTTGGGAGAGAGAGCCCAGGGAGGAGAGCCTTGCTAGGCCTGTGCAGACACCCGGGAAGCATGGAGCGGAAAAAGCAGCGGAAGTGGCATCCAAACTGATGTGTTTTGCCAGAACAACCAGCCAAGAACCCGGAGGTGAGGCTGCTATGGAGGATTGGTTGGGGGGTGGGTGACAGGGGATCCTGCACAGGACGGGCAGCTACAACATACAGGCCCCGAACCTAAAATGGCCGCTAACGCGACAGCTTCAATCTCTCAACAGCATACGAAATAACCTGGGGAAAGAGATGAGCGGTCTCAGGTTCATGCGACACAAGAGGTCAGTACTGTTGATCCTTGCCCCGCGGACCCTACTTTGAAAGATATTCCTGCAGCAGTGAACCAATGTAATACCGCCATTTTCTCTTTGAGCAACCTTACGGGGAGCCTTAATCAAGATGTCAATATAATTAGACACGACCTACAAAAAGTCACTGAGCGCATGACGGAAGTAGAAGGGAGGGTGAGCACTTTGGAGGACTGTGTACCCCTTATGAAAAGGGACATGAAAAGAGTTATAACTAACATAGACATGATTGCTGCAAAGTCTGACGACTTTGAGAATAGAATGAGGCACAACAATATTAGACTGATTGGGATACCTGAGAAGGTGAAAGGAGGTGACCCGAGCATGTTTTTTGAAAAATGGCTGCTGGAAACTTTTGGAAAGTAATCGCTCACCCCCCTGTTTGCAGTGGAACGTGCTCACTGAGTACCCACGAGGCATTTACCTCCAGAGAGCCCCCCGCGACTAGTGCTGATTCAGATTCTACACTACAGAGACCGGGACATTATTCTGCATAAGGCACGTGAGAAGGGTCAGATTGCTATCAACCGTAACAACATTTCCATATTTCCTGATTTTTCTGCGGAGGTCCAGCGCAGAAGGGCCCAATATGTGGATGTGAAAAAAAAACGCTTACGAGCTTTACAAGTGCCATATTCCATGTTTTATCCAGCAAGGCTTCAAGTGGCAGTTAAAGGGTCTACACCTTTCTTTGATTCAGCAGCAGAGGCAGTGTCTTGGCTAGACACTAATGAGACTCAGATACACTGTAAGGCAGGAGGCACAGTGAAGAATGATTCCCGACTGGGAGGCTTGGAAAAGGGTATTACCTGGAGAGTCAAGTAAAGAGGACTTAAGTCCAGTTATGTTTATAGCTCCGTTTAAAATTTTAACATTTTCTATATTTCATGTTTAGTGACAGGATGCCTATTATATGTTCACTATAGTGCGTAGTTCGGGGAGCAGTGATGATGCAAGAGAGTTTTGGGGAAGCACACTGTGACCACACCACTCTCTCTTTCTGCTATACTGGGATGCTCATCTGCTACAAGTTAGAGCTGGGAAATGATAGATGGAGTAGGACGCATGCTATCTGGGTCCAGCAGATCTTATCTCTAGGTTATGATGATGGGGGTTAATGTATTATCCTGGAATGTGAGAGGCTTTGGGGAGGCATTCCAAGAAAAATGCTGTGTTCAATTCGCTATGACAATTTCAACCAGCCATTATTTGCCTGTCGGAAACACATCTGACGAGGGAATCTGTGGGTACATTGAATCGCTCCTGGATGGGGCATGCATACCACTCCACGTATTCTACTCACGCTAGGGGGGTCAGTGTGCTTGTACATAAGCATATCCCCTTTCAATGTTCTAAGATCAGTATAGACCCCTATGGTCGGTATGTATGCCTACACTTCACTATATTTCAATTAGTGCTTATCATTTTTTTTGTCACCTTGTCCCCCCAAATAATAGGATAGGATTATTTTAATATCTGGATACCTCTATCGCCATAATTACATAAATGACACCATGCACCAAGTGACAGCTTGGTATGTTCTACATCTATGTCTCTGATTATCGTAAACTGTCGGAATATTTATGCTGTCTCCGAATTAAGAGTCTATATTATTTATGTAAATAAATTAGAATCTGTAATGAAGGAGATTCTAATCTATTATCACAAATACCAAGCTAAAAGAGGCTTGTGATCTGCGCTAAGTTAGACGACAAAAAGAAGGTGGTGGTAAATCAAAATATATATTTATTAAATAACAATAATACGATGCAAACTAATAAATATATATATATATATATATATATATTTTATTTTTTTAAAGAAAATTGGTGGCAATTGAACTTCAATCAATGATATGCAAAATTTTAAGAAAGCCAAAATAGTCTAATGTATGTGTGTGTGTGTGTATATATATATATATATATACAGTCATGTGAAAAAATTAGGACACCCTTTGAAAGCATGTGGTTTTTTGTAACATTTTTAATAAAAGGTTATTTCATCTCCGTTTCAACAATACAGAGAGATTAAAGTAATCCAACTAAACAAAGAAAACTGAAGAAAAGTCTTTCAAGATCTTCTGTAAATGTCATTCTACAAAAATGCCTATTCTAACTGAGGAAAAAGATAGGACACCCTTGCCCCTAATAGCGAGTGTTACCTCCTTTGGCTGAAATAACTGCAGTGAGACGGTTCTTGTAGCCATCTACCAGTCTTCGACATCGGTCTGAGGAAATTTTACCCCACTCCTCAATGCAGAACTTTTTCAGCTGTGAGATGTTTGAGGGGTTTCTTGCACGTACAGCCCTTTTCAAGTCACCCCACAGCATCTCAATGGGATTCAAATCTGGACTTTGACTTGGCCATTCCAGGACTCTCCATTTCTTCTTTTTCAGCCAATCTTTGGTTGATTTACTAGTATGTTTTGGGTCATTGTCATGTTGCATGGTCCAGTTCCGCTTCAGCTTTAATTTTCTAACTGATGGTCTCACATGTTCTTCAAGCACCTTCTGATACACAGTAGAATTCATCGTGGATTCTATGATGGTGAGCTGACCAGGTCCTGCTGCAGCAAAGCAGCCCCAAACCATGACACTTCCACCTCCATGCTTCACAGTTGGTATGAGGTTCTTTTCTTGGAATGCTGTGTTTGGTTTACGCCAAACATGTCCTCTGCTGTTGTGTCCAAATAATTCAATTTTGGACTCATCTGTCCAAAGAACATTATTCCAGAAGTCCTGGTCTTTGTCAACTTTATCTCTGGCAAATGTCAGTCTGGCCTCGATGTTTCTCTTGGAAAGCAAAGGTTTCCTCCTTGCACACCTCCCATGCAAGTTAAACTTGTACAGTCTCTTTCTGATTGTAGAGGCATGTACTTCTACATCAACAGTAGCCAGAGCCTGCTGTAGTTCTCGAGATGACACTTTAGGGTTTTTGGAGACCTCTTTTAGCATCTTGCGGTCTGCTCTTGGGGTGAACTTGCTGGGGTGACCAGTCCTGGGCATGTTGGCAGTTGTTTTGAAAGCCCTCCACTTGTAGACTATCTTCCGGACAGTGGAATGGCTGATTTCAAAATCTTTTGAGATCTTTTTAAATCCCTTCCCAGACTCATAGGCTGCTACAATCTTTTTTCTGAAGTCCTCTGACAGCTCTTTTGCTCTCACCATGGTGCTCACTCTCACTTCAACAGTCAGGAGCACACCAAACTAAATGTCTGAGGTTTAAATAGGGCAAGCCTCATTCAACATGCAGAGTAACGATCTACTAATTATGTGCACCTGGTGTGATATACCTGTGTGAGATCTGAGCCAATTTAAGAGGGAATACATGTGAGGGTGTCCTATCTTTTTCCTCAGTTAGAATAGGCATTTTTGTAGAATGACATTTACAGAAGATCTTGAAAAGACTTTTCTTCAGTTTTCTTTGTTTAGTTGGATTACTTTAATCTCTCTGTATTGTTGAAACGGAGATGAAATAACCTTTTATTAAAAATGTTACAAAAAACCACATGCTTTCAAAGGGTGTCCTAATTTTTTCACATGACTGTATATATATATATCCACTACTATGCCTTATTATGACAATAGCATTCAATTATATTTTAAATGAATTTGATACCTGATTTCTCTCAGCCGACAAATGTCTCTGTTTAAGGCTACTTTCACATTAGCGTTTTTCTTTTCCGGCATAGAGTTCCGCCACAGGGGCTCTAAACCGGAAAAGAACTGATCAGGCATATCCCCATGCATTCTGAATGGAGAGCAATCCGTTCAGGATGCATCAGGATGTCTTCAGTTCAGTCATTTTGACTGATCAGGCAAAAGAGAAAACCGTAGCATGCTACGGTTTTATCTCCGGCGAAAAAAACTGAAGACTTGCCTGAATGCCGGATCCGGCATTTTTTTCCATAGGAATGTATTAGTGCCGGATCCGGCATTCAAAATACCGGATTGCCGGATCCGTCCTTCCGGTCTGCGCACCTTTAAAAATGAGGAAAAAAAATAAAACAGATCCGTTTTGCCTGATGACACCGGAAAAACGGATCCGGTATTGCAATGCATTGCAATGCATTTTTCTGACTGATCAGTCAGAAAAATGCCTGATCAGTCAGAAAAAATTACATCCGTTTGCATACAGTTTGCCTGATCAGGCAGTCAGTTCAGGCAACGGAACTGCCTGCCGGAATCAAACAACGCAAGTGTGAAAGTACCCTAAATCCAAATCTGGTCTATTTCAGATTTCCTCTTTTATTGATACAAATATATACAGTACAGACCAAAAGTTTGGACACACCTCATTCAAAGAGTTTTCTTTATTTTCATGACTATGAAATTTGTAGATTCACACTGAAGGCATCAAAACTATGAATTAACACGTGGAATTATATACATAACAAAAAAGTGTGAAACAACTGAAAATATGTCATATTCTAGGTTCTTCAAAGTAGCCACCTTTTGCTTTGATTACTGCTTTGCACACTCTTGGCATTCTGTTGATGAGCTTCAAGAGGTAGTCACCTAAAATGGTTTTCACTTCACAGGTGTGCCCTGTCAGGTTTAATAAGTGGGATTTCTTGCCTTATAAATGGGGTTGGGACCATCAGTTGCGTTGTGGAGAAGTCAGGTGGATACACAGCTGATGGTCCTACTGAATAGACTGTTAGAATTTGTATTATGGCAAGAAAAAAACGAGTGGCCATCAATACTTTAAGAAAGGAAGGCAGTCAGTCCCAAAAATTGGGAAAACTTTGAAAGTGTCCCCAAGTGCAGTCACAAAAACCATCAAGCGCTACAAAGAAACTGACTCACATGCGGACCGCCCCAGGAAAGGAAGACCAAGAGTCACCTCTGCTGCGGAGGATAAGTTCATCCGAGTCACCAGCCTCAGAAATTGCAGGTTAACAGCAGCTCAGATTAGAGACCAGGTCAATGCCACACAGAGTTCTAGCAGCAGACACATCTCTAGAACAACTGTTAAGAGGAGACTGTGTGAATCAGGCCTTCATGGTAGAATATCTGCTAGGAAACCACTGCTAAGGACAGTCAACAAGCAGAAGATACTTGTTTGGGCTAAAGAACACAAGGAATTGACATTAGACCAGTGGAAATCTGTGCTTTGGTCTGATGAGTCCAAATTTGAGATCTTTGGTTCCAACCACCGTGTCTTTGTGCGACGCAGAAAAGGTGAACGGAAGTATGGAGGAGGAGATGTGATGGTGTGGGGGTGCTTTGCTGGTGACGCTGTTGGGGATTTATTCAAAATTGAAGGCATACTGAACCAGCATGGCTACCACAGCATCTTGCAGCGTCATACTATTCCATCCGATTTGCGTTTAGTTGGACCATCATTTCTTTTTCAACAGGACAATGACCCCAAACACACCTCCAGGCTGTGTAAGGGCTATTTGACCATGAAGAAGAGTGATGGGGTGCTGTGCCAGATGACTTGGCCTCCACAGTCACCGGACCTGAACCCAGTCGAGATGGTTTTGGGTGAGCTGGACCGCAAAGTGAAGGCAAAAGGGCCAACAAGTGCTAAGCATCTCTGGGAACTCCTTCAAGACTGTTGGAAGACTATTTCAGGTGACTACCTCTTGAAGCTCATCAAGAGAATGCCAAGAGTGTGCAAAGCAGTAATCAAAGCAAAAGGTGGCTACTTTGAAGAACCTAGAATATGACATATTTTCAGTTGTTTCACACTTTTTTGTTATGTATATAATTCCACAAGTGTTAATTCATAGTTTTGATGCCTTCAGTGTGAATCTACAATTTTCATAGTCATGAAAATAAAGAAAACTCTTTGAATGAGAAGGTGTGTCCAAACTTTTGGTCTGTACTGTATATACATATTTAACCATACCTACCTAGAACTGAATTCAGTTCTTTGGAGATGATACCGTGTTTCCAGCAGTACATATAAATCTCCCTGAATCGGATCAAGTTTTAGGATACTGCTGCAGGTACACCCCAATCTTATTCCAAAACAGATACTATACACAAAGTATGGTTAATTGAATATATATTATATTAATTAATTAATTATCCTATAAAATATAGGTAAGGTTATACTATATCAAAATGTCAGCTAGCAGAAATCAGTTTCAATTGTTCTAAGATGGCTGCCTCCAATAGCTGAAAAGGTGGTCAAGTGGCTGGATCCGATGGTTTATGATGGCTTCAGGTCTCAAGATGTTTCAAGATGTTTTCTTCAAGATGACCATCCCAAGCTGATTCAAGAAGATGATCTTTTTATCCCATCTAAAATGGGACTGGCCTGGTTCGATCATTTACTTAGTGACATCACTTTATAACTAAGAGGACCTCCCCTAGCGATTTCACAATTTAAGCCTTAATTTTATCCTAACACTAGGTGGCACTAAGGCTCCATATAAAAGTCTTGTCCTGTATATTTTCTTATTAATTTGAAGAACTGATAAACTTTAACTAAGGTTTCATACAGAACCTTGAAGAAAGAGACAATGAAGTTTATCTTTTGTCAAACATCCAGTCTCTTTCTAAATCTCTGACTAAACCTAATTCATTCCAAACACTAGAACACTCGTGGTCATTGTTTGGTAAAAAGACAGGGTTTGTGTATGATCACCTGTGTCCACATTTCTCCATTCAAGAAATCTTCAGGGAGAGAGATCATTAACTTACACTGTTCTCTGGGAGACATTCTGAAATGATATAGGAATTTCTACCTCAATTCTAACCTTAAAATTAATATATCTATAATTACCACATTCTTAGTTATATAAAACACACACATATTTAAATTGATGATATAAAAATCTAAATCCACTCATACATTGATTAATATAAAAACCCCAAAGAAAATTAGAGTCTCTTTATATCCATTTCAACTAACCTAAAACTCACACATTTCTACTTCAGTGTCTTATCTGGGTAAATACATTTTATTAGACCTGTCTAAATTTCTTTAAGAGCAGACTAAGTTTTATAAACAAAAGTCGTTACACAAGTTTAATCTCGAGTTAGTGATTCTAAGTTCACAAGGGTTTGAACTTATATTACCCTTTTGAATAAGACAAAATCAGACCAAAATAGCTTCTCCTAATGTTCCTATTCATATACCTGTATAGGCCTTATATGATGGACTCTTTTTATACTCAAAAGTTCTGACAAAACAACCTCTTTTTCTTGGGCAATTTTTGCTATATTGTTCATCTAAAAAAATTATTTCTATATTACATTTATATGTACTGTGGTTATGTAAACCATGACTGCTGTTGTAAAATTTAAGGTATGCCCAAGTTTTCCTCATGACTCTAGCCTTAGAGATCCCACAAGTCTTTGTATTTAATGGTGCACTGTAGTTTTGCTTATGCTACAATATATCCTGCTCTGAAATAAATTGATGCTTCAGACGTAGAAGCTTCATGAAACTGCCCCATCAGCTAGCATACAGTTTGATGTATCGCCTCATGTGAGAAGATGAGAGTGCCTGGCTTTTATCATTGTCTCAGGGTCTTGTCAGGCACTGTAGGTAGCTCTAACAAGCCTGGCAAAAAATAACATTTTCTTCATGTACTGTCCTGCTCCATATTTTGAAATTCTTTCACGCTTCGTTTGGTAGTAAAAGCAGAATGGCATTATGGATTCCATTACCACAGACCATAACGCAATTCTATGACGGAATGCATAACGGAATGCCTTTAGAGGCATTCCGTTATTTATTCCGTCATAATAGAAGTGTATGGGCTGCTAAACGGATCTGTCCCATTTCCGTTATGCAGGGGATTCCTCTACTGATCCTGAGTCCTCTCCTGCATAACGGAAATGGGACGGACCCATTTTGCAGCCCATAGACTTCTATTATGATGGAATGAATAACGGAATGCCTCTATAACGCAATTAACATTTTACCACCAAACAAATTTTTGTTATAGCTCTATGAGTGATATGTATACATGTAGTTATTGGTTATTGAGTGGATTGAGTCCTGGGATTCTTAAGGCTAGGTTCACACCTGAGTGTTTTACAGCGCGTTGCTACGCGCTGTAAACGCTCAACAGGCAAAACCCAATGTTTCCCTATAGGCATGGTTCTCATCTGAGCGTTTTACGAAAGCTCTGTAAACTGCCCTACGCCCCAAGAAGTACAGGAGCTTCTTTGGGGCGTATTGTCGCGTGTATTGTGGCCGTTTTTCATTGGATGCCTCTGTGGTTAATCACACAAACGCGCGTACTACGCACGTTCCCAAAATACAAAAACGCCCCAAAATACGCCTCAAAAACGCCCAATAAAAACACCTGTAAAAAGCGCTTATCGAATACGCTCAGGTGTGAACCCAGCCTTAGACTGCTCCATTAATGGTTGTCTTACCTTGTCTGTTTCCTTTAGTAACATCAAGGGCTGCATTCCTGGTACCCTCACTATTTTAATAGATGTTGCATGTACTTTCTGAATAGGCATGTATGTACCTCTTGAAATGCTGATAATAGTTCTAGTGTAGATGGTTACCAGATCACTTTACAACCTAACTTTTCTGATCTGATATTTTTTGAACGGCCTATAACAGATTTCCATGAAGTATTTTCAAGAGGACCGCCTTGTATGACCACTGAAAATCACCTTTATGTTTTTTTGTGCATGTTCACTCAGCTTTATCATTGTTAATGGTTACACTTGCAAATGATAATCTCCTTGTCCTATATTTGGAGGATGAGAGCACCCCTTAAAACCAAGCAGCATAGATAATAAGTGTGTTTTGTAGGAGATATCATGTAACTTGCTGCTTCAGTTTTGCACATGTAGGCTTACTTGGGAACAGAAAATAACAGAAGAAATGAGACTGTCAGACATATGTTTAATTTCCTAATAAAGATTTATTAGCACTCAGGACTACAGGGAGTAGTAATAACCTTTTACAAACGATAAAACAATGTAGAAAACTAGCCTAGAAGTTTGTATGCTGCTCAGCAAGCTTGCCTGTATGTAATGTGCCTAGACGTCTAGTAAATTTTCTTTTCTCTTCTGTTTGATCAGTTTAAAGTAAGTATAATCATATATTGTGAGGTAGCTATCTAGAGTTTAAAAAAAGTGATGGTTAGTATGTTGCAGACAACTTATCTATAGCTGGGGCATTAGAGATACTGGAGGAAGAACTATGCAGAATAAACGGATAGTCTCTATCCTTCTTTAACTTTCCTTTTGGATCTGTAAGGTGGTGGAGGAGCACCTACCTTAATATAAGCACTGCTCCAATAAAGTTATGAGCGGTGCTGTCACAATAACACTGTAGAGCTTTCTCTGCCTGGAGAGAAAGCAGAGAAGATAATGCCGACCAGCGTGCAGTGGCACAACCCTACGAACAAATGAAAACATTGTTTTGGTCTATAAAGAGTGCAGTAGTACAGAGAAGATAGTACCGGCCCCCATGAATAACGACGGCTAAAACAGCTAGTGTTTTACCCACTCATTGGGCGGGCTTTGATAAAAGTACCAGACCAGTGCCATGATAAGCAGCGTAACCATGAGCCACATGATGTACACTCATCTTTGCCACTGTGGGTGAGCACCAGACAAGGCGTGCAACAGTACCAGGACACTGCTAGGTGTGCGCTATAAGCTTTGTACAGCTCGTGTGAAAGTGGCATGGAAGCACGCCACTTATTTTAGAATATTTTGAACCAAGAGATACCGTGTATAAAAATATGGCCTAATAGTTAAAGGGGTTGTCTGGGTTCAGAGCTGAACCCGGGCATACCTCCTTTTTCACCCAGGCAGCCCCCCTGACTTGATCATCGGAGTAGTTCATGCTTCGATGCTCTCCTTTGCCCTGCGCTAAATCGCGCAGGGCAAAGGCATTTTTTGGAGATCCGATGACATACCGGCTCTCCATGGGGCTGCCGGGAAGCCCGGTGACGTCACCGGCGCTGATGGGTAGGCTTTAGCACTGCCCTAGCCAGTAAAATGGCTAGGGCAGCGCTAAAGCTCGCCTATCAGAGCCGGTGACATCACCGAACACACTGCCGGGCGGAGCTTCCGCCCGGCAGTGTTTGATTGTAAGCAATAGAGCCCTTGCCCTGTGCGATTTAGCGCAGGGCAAAGGAGAGCATCGGAGTATGAACTGCTCCGATGCTCAAGTCAGGGGGGCTGCCGGGGTGAAATTATGGGTATGTCCGGGTTCAGCTCTGAACCGGGACAACCCCTTTAATATACACAATCACTATCATGCAGCAAACACTGAATATTAGCAAACATTTGCTAAATATTTGCAACTAAGGCTGAGTTCAAAACCCTGTGAATATACCCTCTGAAAATAAAGTATAGAACACATTTGGCATCTGTTTGAGCCATTTCCGTCAAAGACCCATTATTTTAGACGGGAAAAAAGCACTGAGAGGGAGAGCGGACCACGTGCAGCGGAAGAGGGGAGAGCAGAGGGGGACCAGGGAAGCAGGCAGCAGTAAAAACCTGAGGACGGGTCATCAATATGATGATCCCAGAAATCTTTTTTTTTTTTTACTAAGGCCGCTTTCAGACGAGTATAATATAGGGCTTTATTACTCCTGTATTATGGATCCAACACCTAAGCTCCTGTAGTTCATCAGAATATGAATTAGAGCTCATAACCACTGGTTCTGATTAACCAGAGGAGGTTTGGGTATTGAATCCGTAATATGGGCACAAATATGGGCCCCTGTCTGAATACAAAAGTGTCTGAATACAGTTTCTTTTTCTTTTAATTTTGGTAATTGAAAACAATTGTTGATGCTGACAGTCAGAGCGAAAATGTATTTTCTGATTGAAAGTCTGTTCCATCTGTGAGAAATATATCAAATTCCTCTGTAGTGATAATCATTATCACTGTTACTGTAGTGTGTAATGGGTATCAATGGAGAAGCAGTCTGTATTTTTTTTACTCTTTACATTAGGTATGGACAGGATAGAGACAATGTAAGATGTTAACTTTTTTATGCTTGTGTGTCTGATGTGTGTTTGGAACGACTTACGTGCCATGAGCCAGACGCTGATAAATGCCTGGGTCATGGCACCAAAAAACGGCCTTATTCGGCACAGAAGGGGGATTAGATGAGCAAGCACACATTTTCACACTTCTTTTTTGGAAATAAACATCCCTGTTTGTGAAAATCAGAGTATAGTCTCTGATTGATTGGATGAGAGATTAATTACATGCACAGAATCTATGTTATCCTCCCCCTGGGAACATTTACAGTTAGACAGGGAGAGAGAAAGATCTGTCTCTTCTCTTTTTCTTCAGCCTGTTAGTATGTCCCCCAGTGGCTTCCCCTCTCCTCCATGCTGATATATCAGCCAGCTGAAGGGGTGGGGAGGGGGGGGGGGTTGAGCTGCCTTCTCATGACATATCTACAGTTGTGTAACAGTTAGAAGTTCAAGCCAGGACAATCTACGCTGTAAAATAAGACCAAGATCTCTGTGCTAGCTGCGATAAATTGCAAGATAAAGCAATTAGAAATTGGGAGTGAAAGTTGCAGATATATGCAGCTTTCACTGAGACCCTTTTCTAACTGCTCTTACCTGCAGTTGATTGGGGCTAGCACCATAATTCTAGTCTTGTTTTAAAAGTGAGATTGTCAGTTTTAAAACAAAATGTGGCTTGGATTTCTCAGCCTGAGATCTGGCCATCACTACTAAGAATGTACGAAATACATCCTTAGCAGGGGAAGGGTTAGAATGGAAGAAAATGTACATGCTTTACTACCGTACGTTCCCATACACCTTAGATACCTGTTTACCTGTTTTAGCCAACAGCTATCCCCCCTTTCCCCCTGATTCCTCTATGTACCTGCAGGCTTGGCTAGTAAACCACTGCCAAATACCTCTGGCTGCACCTTATCTACTTGAGGAGCAAAGGATTAGACATGATAAGATTCATAATGGCTCGCCCTTCCTTTCACTGACATCTGTAGAGGAAGAGTTGGAAGTCCCCCTACACATTTGAAAGTTATCTGGTCCTGCAGATTTAGGCAAGTTTAACCGACTGTTTTATATATACAAGGGCTTATATTGGTGAGACCAATTACTGTTACTTGTTTTGAGACTTGGAGTAGAAGGCTTGATCTTTTTTTATGTAAATTGTAAATATTCCAGAAGGGCAATTTAAGTAGACATTAAAAAGGCATATGAACCCAATAAATGGTTATCTAATAATGAACAGGTAATTAATGTAATAAGTGCTCTGTCGCATAAGTAAAAAGGTGCAGATAAGGTTACAAAGTAGAGATGACTTCCACCCAGTAACCTAATTAGCTAGTGTTCTTGACGGATTTGCAGCAAGCAAGTCTCATTTGTGCAGCACATAATATTAGTCATCTGAAAATAATAGGTCTACAAGCAATAATACAACACTGAATTATTCATTTATTTTAGTATTTTGTGTGTATTCCTAATGTAAGGTTTCATCATTTTGTTTCAATGACAATAAAAGAAAGGCTTCTTTTTCAGCATGTTGCATAACTAAAAGATATAATTAATCTTGTTTGTCCGTGCGCGACTTTTATGTTTCAAGGCTTTCATTAAAATAGGCTTAGGTTTGCGTGGTATGTACTGTATAATCATTGCTAATTTTATTTTTGCATTAGATTGTCAGAACTATGTCTAAATAGCTCTGAAAATGTTATTGTTCATTTTTTCTGTAGGCCAGAAGCTAGTCAGGCATATCATACTGGAATCACAATGAATAGTATTATTGAGGATCAGATGTGTTGTATAGTAGCTAATAAAAAGAGAATATGTCAAGTACACACTGAGCCATTGTTATATATTAAAGGGGTCCAGTGGCGTAGCGTGGGTTGCCAGCACCCGGGGCAAGCCATGTATTGCGCCCCCCCAAACCTGTGGACTCGCCCCTTTTTACAGATAATGTAGTAAATGTCGACTGCAGTCCTATGTAACACCACAGATAACACAGTGATAACTCTCTGAGTACAGATGATGTAGTAGACATCACCTGCAGTCCTATGTAACACCACAGATAACACAGTGATAACTCTCTGAGTACAGATGATGTAGTAGATGGGTGTGAGGCCCCAGATTTCAGAACACGCACAGTGTGCCCCCCAATACTGTGGTAGAGCCAGACAGATAGGAGGACCAGAGTTGAGGCACACTCATATATACTAATATTACAGAGGGGCCATTATATATTATAATACAGAAGGGCCATTATATATTATAATAATACATAGGGGGCTATTATATATTATAATAATACACAGGGCTATTATACACTGCTCAAAAAAAATAAAGGGAACACTTAAACAACACAATGTAACCCCAAGTCAATCACACTTCTGTGAAATCAAACTGTCCACTTAGGAACACTGAGTGACAATCAATTTCACATGCTGTTGTGCAAATGGGATAGACAACAGGTGAAAATTATAGGCAATTAGCAAGACACCCCCAATAAAGGAGTGCTTCTGCAGGTGGTGACCACAGACCACTTCTCAGTTCCTATGCTTCCTGGCTGATGTTTTGGTCACTTTTGAATGCTGGCGGTGCTTTCACTCTAGTGGTAGCATGAGATGGAGTCTAGAACCCACACAAGTGGCTCAGGTAGTGCAGCTTATCCAGGATGGCACATCAATGTGAGCTGTGGCAAGAAGGTTTGCTGTGTCTGTCAGCATAGTGTCCAGAGAATGGAGGCGCTACCAGGAGACAGGCCAGTACATCAGGAGACGTGGAGGAGGCCGTAGGAGGGCAACAACCCAGCATCAGGACCGCTACCTCCGCCTTTGTGCAAGGAGGAACAGAAGGAGCACTGTCAGAGCCCTGCAAAATAACCTCCAGCAGGCCACAAATGTGCATGTGTCTGCTCAAACGGTCAGAAACAGACTCCATGAGGGTGATATGAGGGCCCAACGTCCACAGGTGGGGGTTGTGCTTACATCCCAACACCGTGCAGGACGTTTGGCATTTGCCAGAGAACACCAAGATTGGCATATTCGCCACTGGCGCCCTGTGCTTTTCACAGATGAAAGCAGGTTCACACTGAGCACATGACAGACGTGACAGAGTCTGTAGACGCTGTGGAGAACGTTCTGCTGCCTGCAACATCCTCCAGCATGACCGGTTTGGCATTGGTTCAGTAATGGTGTGGGGTGGCATTTCTTTGGAGGGCCGCACAGCCCTCCATGTGCTCACCAGAGGTAGCCTGACTGCCATTAGGTACCGAGATGAGATCCTCAGACCCCTTGTGAGACCATATGCTGGTGCGGTTGGCCCTGGGTTCCTCCTAATGCAAGACAATGCTAGACCTCATGTGGCTGGAGTGTGTCAGCAGTTCCTGCAAGACGAAGGCATTGATGCTATGGACTGGCCCGCCTGTTCCCCAGACCTGAATCCAATTGAGCACATCTGGGACATCATGTCTCGCTCTATCCACCAACGTCACGTTGCACCACAGACTGTCCAGGAGTTGGCAGATGCTTTATCAGGAGCATGCACAGGCATTGTAGGAAGGTCATACAGGCACGTGGAGGCCACACACACTACTGAGCCTCATTTTGACTTGTTTTAAGGACATTACATCAAAGTTGGATCAGCCTGTAGTGTGTTTTTCCACTTTAATTTTGAGTGTGACTCCAAATCCAGACCTCCATGGGTTGAAAAATTTTTAATTTCCATTTTTTTATTTTTGTGTGATGTTGTTGTCAGCACATTCAACTATGTAAAGAACAAAGTATTTCAGAAGAATATTTAATTAATTCAGATCTAGGATGTGTTATTTTTGTGTTACCTTTATTTTTTTGAGCAGTGTATATTATAATAATACACAGGGGGCCATTATATAGTATAATAATACAGAGGGGCCATTATATAGTATAATAATACAGAGGGGCCATTATATATTATAATAATACAGAGGGGGCTATTATATATACTAATAATACAGAGGGGGCTATTATATATACTAATAATACAGAGGCGGCCATTATATATTCTAATCCGTGTGGAGGGGGCACAGAGGAGGCAAAACCACTGTGTAGGGAAGAGCGAATTTCATGTTATAAAATTTGCTTGTGCTTCGTTTGGTTGTAGAAGCAGAATTGCATTATGGATTCCGTTACCACGGACCATAACGCAATTCTATGACGTAGAATGCATAAGGGAATGCCTTTAGAGGCATTCAGTTATTCCTTCCGTCATAATAGAAGTCTATGGGCTGCATAACGGATCTGTCCCGTCTCCGTTATGCAGGAGAGGACTCCCCTGCATAACGGAAACTGGACGGATCCGTTTTGCAGCTCATAGACTTCTATTATGACAGAAGGAATAACGGAATGCCTCTAAAGGCATTCCGTTATGCATTCCATCATAGAATTGCGTTGGAATCCATAACGCAATTCTGCTTTTACCACCAAACGAAGTGTAAATGAATTTCAAAATATGATATTCGCTCATCTTTACCACTGTATGGAGGGAGCACAGAGGAGACAAAACCCACAGTGTGGAGAGCGCACAGACGAGGCAAAACCACCTTATGGAGTTAAAATACCTTGTTAGGGGATGTACTGTATGGTGAGCACTGTAACTGTGGATGACTTTATAAAAGCTTCTAGCAGCTCTCACACCCCTCATATACTCCACTACAAACTACATAAAAATACAGCCCCCAGACCCCTCACCAGAAATCACTGACCATAGCATACTGTAAGTGCCTGCACTCTCCCTGCTCTGGACGCTGCTCTGCTTCTCCTTACAGCCCTTTTCCTGCATCTGGCACAGTCTGTAAGGGGCGGAAGGAAGCGGTCACATGATCTCATGACGTCATGCCCTCGAAGAAGCCAATACATTCTAGACCTGTCCTGAAGCCTATGAGGCAGAATGGAAATGCCTGCTTCCCTCCTTTAAAAAACGCCTGCTGCCGGGCGCCCCCTGCAATTTGGCGCCCGGGGCAACGGCCCCCTGGCCCCCCTCACGCTACGCCCCTGAAGGGGTCAGACCACCCTTGATCATCCTAATATTGCTTGGAGAAGTGGTCATCAGAGACAGCACTCAACATGGAACAATACACAGAGGAACAACAGACAATGCATACTTAAATCCATAGGGGAACTGGGTAATGCACAGATGTGCCAGGTCCTCCACTTTAACAGAAACATTTTGTAGCAACTGTCTAATTTGGATGATGCAGGATGGTCCAGAATAGAGGACGCCTATTATCTCAGTATGCTATAATAAGGAATTTAAAAGGGATTAAATGTGTCATTTTATAACAATCTTGATTACATATAATAAGCAGCTCAAAGAAGAGAGCTATGAGATAAAAAACTGAATAGATCCAGAGAAGTGAAGAGGGAGTACTATTCCTTAAAGTCAATGATGTAACGGGCGTGGACCCACTATATCAGTGATGGTGAACCTTTTAGAGACCGAGTGCCCAAACCACAACCTAAAACCCATTTATTTATCGCAAAGTGCCAACACGGCAATTTAACCTGAACACTACAGTCCAATATAGTATATCTTCCATGTACTTTATCATTTAGTGATAATAGCCTGCCTACATCCAATGTGCTGCCTGTGCTGTTCATAGTGCGCCATGCGATGATGAATGGCAGAAAAAGTCTAAGGCATACTGGTACGCCTTAGACTTTTACCAAGGTGTGGGTACTCACAGAGAGGGCTCTGAGTGCCACCTCTGGCACCCGTGCCATAGGTTCGCCACCACTGCACTATATCACTGAACAAATTTGATTAAGGGCTACTCCTAAAAGCGTTATCTGAGTGGCCCACCTGGTCTTTGCCCTTTTACTATTGTATAGGGTCAGTAGGTCAAGGCAGGCAGCACAGGGTTTATGCGATGAACAAGCAAAGGTCAGACATGGGAGGTCAGAGGACAGAAATTCCTTTGCAGGCTCTAGAAAAGTCCCTTATTTATCAGGCACAAATCCACTGGAAAAGGTGCCATAAATAATTCAGGTAAAGCAACAATTGGCTGGAGACAGGCCCTTAAAGAAATGGGGAAAGGGGCAGGCACTAGCGAGCAGAAGGCGGAGATGGCCTGAAGAGACCTACAGCATGAGACAAGCCCGCTGGGAGGGAGCACAGAGATACCGCCTGTCACAGACCACTGGCAACACAGAGCTCCTGGAGGAGTGAGTATTTTGCCAGCCATGCCCACGAGGAAATGCCAGGGGGCACAGACCAACAGCTTTTAGTATCCGCTATGCCCACTCCTTTTTGGTCCATACCAGAGATTAAATCTCCTGTCAGTGCGGACAGGTGCCTGCTGTATGATACAGCTGGTACCCACCAAGTATGGAGCGGGCCCGCTGCAGAGGCCCGCTCCATACATCTCCTTACTCATTATGGTGTACACATACGTGATAATGCGTGAAGGGGTTAAAGATGGCATCTACTCCAGAGCGGAGTGAGCACCAGAGCCATCGGGTGCCTGCTGTTTCTGATGCCTAGGCACTTCTATGCGGCAGCCAAAGATAGCCGAGTGCTAGCTCAACTATTTCTGTCGGGCACATGGAAGTGCATAGGAGCAGTGGCTGGTCATGCGCAGTGTGCTCCCATTCACTTCTATGGGGAGAGCGCTTTGTGGTGGCCGGACCGGAGTCCTCCAGCCACCACTTTGGCCTGCTCTGTACTCAATATAGTTGCAGGTTCCAGTGGGGACCTATCAGACAATGAGGGCATATCCTAGTGATATTGTCTCAGATGAGAAAACCCCTTTAAGCGTTTAATAAGATGATACCCATACAAGTTTGTGAAATTTCTTCCCTCCTAGATATTCCACTGTATTATTGTAACGTTGAAGTGTTTAGGAACCAGCAACTCAGCCACAAATTGGCAAACCATGTAAAGTTACAAAGCGGGTTCACCGAGTGCCAAGGTACAGGCTCTACTGACCCAGTAACTACAGAGTTCAAAACCTCATCTACCATTAACATCAGCACAAAAACTTTATGCTAGGAGATTCATGGCATGAGATTCCAAGACCGATCAGCTGCATGCAAGCCTTACATCACCAAGCACAATGCCAAGTGTTGGACAGAGAGGTGTAAAGCATTTTGCCACTGAACTCTTGAGAAGTGGAAATGTATACTGTGGAATGACAAATCACAATTCTATATCTGGGAGTCTGGGTTTGGCGAATGCCACAGAACAAAGTTTGGTGGAAGAGGGATAATGTTGTGGGCTTGTTTTTCAGGGGCTGGCCTAGGCCGCTTAAGCTGGCAATACATAGAGGTTGGTTGATAGATTATAACCATTTGACCAAACAAACACTCGTTGAATGTTTGTTTCACAGACAGAGCCATACACATTTTAGTACATACAGTTGCAAGAAAAAGTATGTGAACCCTTTAGAATTATATGGATTTCTGCACAAATTGGTCATAAAATGTGATCTGATCTTCATCTAAGTCAGAACAATAGACAATCACAGTCTGCTTAAACTAATAACACACAAAGAATTAAATGTTACCATGTTTTTATTGAACACACCATGTAAGCATTCACAGTGCAGGTGGGAAAAGTATGTGAACCCCTAGACTAATGACATCTCCAAGAGCTAATTGGAGTGAGGTGTCAACCAACTGGAGTCCAATCAATGAGATGAGATTGGAGGTGTTGGTTACAGCTGCCCTGCCCTATAAAAAACACACACCAGTTCTGGGTTTGCTTTTCACAAGAAGCATTGCCTGATGTGAATAATGCCTCGCACAAAAGAGCTCTCTGAAGACCTACAATTAAGAATTGTTGACTTGCATAAAGCTGGAAATGGATATAAAAGTATCTCCAAATGCCTTGCTGTTCATCAGTAGATGGTAAGACAAATTATCTATAAATGGAGAAAGTTCAGCACTGCTGCTACTCTCCCTAGGAGTGGCCGTCCTGTAAAGATGACTGCAAGCGCACAGCGCAGATTGCTCAATGAGGTGAAGAAGAATCCTAGAGTGTCAGCTGTAGACTTACAAACGTCTCTGGCATATGCTAACATCCCTGTTAGCGAATCTACGATACGTAAAACACTAAACAAGAATGGATTTCATGGGAGTATACCACTGCTGTCCAAAAAAAAAACATTGCTGCACGTTTACAGTTTGCACAAGAGCACCTGGATGTTCCACAGCAGTACTGGCAAAATATTCTGTGGACAGTTGAAACCAAAGTTGAGTTGTTTGGAAGAAATACACAACACTATGTGTGGAGAAAAAGAGGCACAGCACACCAACATCAAAACCTCATCCCAACTGTGAAGTATGGTGGTGGGGGCATCATGGTTTGGGGCTGCTTTGCTGCGTCAGGGCCTGGACGGATTGCTATCATCGAAGGAAAAATGAATTCCCAAGTTTATCAAGACATTTTGCAGAAGAACTTAAGGCCATCTGTCCACCAGCTGAAGCTCAACAGAAGATGGGTGTTGAAACAGGACAAGGACCCAAAACATAGAAGTAAATCAATAACAGAATGGCTTAAACAGAAAAAAATACGCCTTCTGGAGTGGCCCAGTCAGAGTCCTGACCTCAACCCGATTGAGATGCTGTGGCATGACCTCAAGAAAGTGATTCACACCAGACATCCCAAGAATATTGCTGAACTAAAACAGTTCTGTAAAGAGGAATGGTCAAGAATTGCTCATGATCGTTGTGCACGTCTGATCTGCAACTACAGGAAACATTTGGTTGAAGTTATTGCTGCCAAACGAGGTTCAACAAGTTATTAAATCCAAGGGTTCACATACTTTTTCCACCTCCACTGTGAATGTTTACAAGGTGTGTTCAATAAAAACATGGTAACATTTAATTATTTGTGTGTTATTAGTTTAAGCAAACTGTGATTGTCTATTGTTGTGACTTAGATGAATATCGGATCACATTTTATGACCAATTTGTGCAGAAATCCATATCATTCCAAAGGGTTCACATACTTTTTCTTGCAACTGTATTTGCCGTTAGAGTTGTTCAAATTGCCCATACACATTCAATGAAATTGGCCGATGGATTAAAGGTCTTTGAACTAAATATCTTTTGTCCGACTATCAAACAAAAATATTAAATGTGGACGACCACTTTTCAAACAACAATGGACTATCATCTGTCAGCTAAAATAATCATTCATTTCAACAAACTACTGTTTTAGTTGAAATTGTTCATTTTTGTCAACTTTAGACTAATGTGTATTGCCACCTTCAGTTCTATTGAATATCCAAGACATTTTGGACAGTTGTATGCATTCAAGTTTGTGGGAACAAATCAAGGTCCATAAAGGCATGGTGGGTTGAGTATGGTGTAGAAGAACTTGACTGGCTCGCACAGAGCCCTAACATCAACTCCATTGAATACCTTTGGGATGAACTAGAAGGGAGATTGCAAGCAACTCCCTGTCCAACATTGGTGTCTGACTCACAAATGCTCTTCTAGATGAATGGGCAAAACTTCCCACAGACAGAAAGGTGAAAGGCTTCCCAGAAGCTGAATTAGCTGCAAAGCAGGAACTCCATATTAAAGCCTATGTATTTAGAATGGGATGTCAAAGAAGCTTGATGTGTAATAAAACTTTTGTCCACAAAGTGTGTGTTGGTGGTTACCTTGAATTTAAAATGTTGTGCTGATGTTTCAGACTGCAATGTCCTTTACTTAACCCCTAAGTGACCAGCCTGTTTTGGGCCTTACTGACCAAGCGTTTTTCTTCATTTTTTCATCGTCGTGTTCCAAGAGCTATAAGTTTTTTTTTTTTTTCTATAGCTTCTTGTCTTCCGGTAAGTCTCCGTCTTCTTCTTCTCGTCCTGTCTTCTCTTTCTTTCTTGTGCAGGAGACAGATCATCATGAATGACGTCACCGCCTCCTGCAAAAGAAAGCTCTGCCTGGCCGTCTTCACTTACAACGCAAGCGCACTATGTTGAATCGTAGTACACATGCGTGGGATTGCCGGCCGCTCTCTGCAGTGTACAGACTTCTATGTGAAGCCTGTACTGACTCCTACACAGCATGATGTAAGCGCTGTGCAGGAGTGACAGCATAGCGATCAGCCACAGAGGCTGATCGCTATGCTGTGCATGTCCCAGGGGGCACTTTGGATGGCAAACAGGGGGAAATGGATGGCACAATGGGAGCACTGGATGTCACAAGGGGGCAATGCTTGTCACAAGGGGCAATGGATGGCAAACAGGGGGCACTGGATGACACAATAAGGGAACTGGATGGCAAACAGGGGGCACTGGATGGCACAATGGGCACTGGGAGCATAATGGGGCACTGGATGGCACAAGAGGGCACTGGATGGCACAAGGGGACAATGGATGGCAGAATGGGGCACTGAATGGCAAATAGGGGCACTGGATGGCACAAGGGGCAATGGATGGCACAAGAGGGTAATGGATGGCACAATGGGGGCACTGGATGGCAAACAGGGGCACTGGATGGCACAAGGGGGGCAATGGATGGCAGAATGGAGGTACTGTAGATGTCACTGTTATGTGGGCACTGTGGATGTCACTTATGGGGGCACTGTGGACATCACTGTTATGGACGCACTGTGGATGTCACTGTTATGGGGGCGCTGTTGACATCACTGTTATGGGGGCGCTGTTGACATCACTGTTATGGGGGCGCTGTTGACATCACTGTTATGAGGGCGCTGTTGACGTCACTGTTATGGGGGCACTGTGGATGTCACTGTTATGGGGGCGCTGTGGATGTCACTGTTATGGGGCGCTGTGGATGTCACTGTTATGGGGGTGCTGTGGATGTCACTGTTATGGGGGCGCTGTGGATGTCACTGTTATGGACGCACGGTTTAGGTTTTGCGGTCTGCAAGTTCCACTAAATAAGGTTACTGTCCGTCTGCAATTCACATTTTTTATTTTATTTTTTACAGTCCCATTGAGTTCTATGGGTTTTAGATCTGCATTATGAGGACCAGAATAGGGCATGTTCTATCTTTCGCAGAACTGATATACAAATGTGGAAAGCACATGGACGTCATCAGTGTGTTTTTTACATCCATATGTCAGTTTTAGTAAAGACAGAACATGGATTCTGGTCCTCAAAATGATCATAGAAGATGGGATTAAATACATACTTCAGCAGGCAGTATCGCACGCAACAGGCTCTGTATAAGGCACACATACAGGTTAGGATTAGATACAGATGTGTTTGGAAGTTCTTGCTGCTTCCAGCTGTTTATCACACTCTCTGGAGATGGTGAGGGAAGAGCCCGTGGACGGTCAGTGATGAGTTTAGATACACAGCTCAGCAGGCTGTATCACACAGGATAGGATTAGATACAGATGTGTTTGGGTGTGCTTGCTGCTTCCAGCTGTTTATCACACTCTGGAGATGGAGAGGGAAGAGCCCGTGGACGGTCGCTGATGAGTTTAGATACACAGCTCAGCAGGCTGTATCACACAGGATAGGATTAGATACAGATGTGTTTGGGTGTGCTTGCTGCTTCCAGCTGTTTATCACACTCTGGAGATGGAGAGGGAAGAGCCCGTGGACGGTCGCTGATGAGTTTAGATACACAGCTCAGCAGGCTGTATCACACAGGATAGGATTAGATACAGATGTGTTTGGGTGTGCTTGCTGCATCCAGCTGTTTATCACACTCTGGAGATGGTGAGGGAAGAGCCCGTGGACGGTCGGTGATGAGTTTAGATACACAGCTCAGCAGGCTGTATAACACAGGATAGGATTAGATACAGATGTGTTTGGGTGTGCTTGCTGCTTCCAGCTGTTTATCACACTGGGGACGGTCAGTGATGGGATTTAGACACTGGGTGAGAAGTAGATTCATGTCTCTGTGCAGAAAGATGGACACAGCAGTTGTAATGGGTGTGGCTGCTGCAGACAGAGCAGTGTGGGGGGCGTGTCCAGCCTGTGACTCATCACTGTGCAGTGTAGCCAGGCTTGTGTATCAATAAAGTTATGTATTCAACAAAACAAGAAGGGGAGAAAGTAAACAGATCTGCCAGGATAATGTGATGTCTTCCAGGGGGGAAAGAAAGCTCAGACATGAAAAACAGGTATTGGGGGCATATGTAGGCATGGTGAGGCGTGTTAAGAGCACATAAAAAGAATTTTGATTTTGGGACCGGACAACCTCTTTAACTTTTAGGCCTAGTGTTCAGTGTGAAAACTGCAGAATTATATACATTTTTTTTAAATATACTGTGGTGACAAGGGAAAACAAAAATTAGTTTTGACACTTAAAGGGTGGTGCTGGAGCTGTGGCAGAAAGAGAAGTTCATCATAGGTATGTTTGGATACAGCAACAGGTAGTGGTAGTCAGTAAGCCATAGCTCTGACTCCTGCATTTTATCACACTCCAAATGGCCAATAATCTAGTAATAAATGGTAATATTGTATGTTTTATTACTCTTATGTAAGTAATCAGGCTTCTCAGATGAAACTTAAACTATATTTATTGAAGTACAATTTCTGAATTTCCTGACATTTTCTATATTCCTTTCAGTTAATAGGTAATTCACTATGCATTTAATTACTGGAAACTTGGAAACGCTGTTATACACTTATCAATTGTAGGAAACCTATGAGTGTGTCCCTAGAAGAAGTTAGAAAAGCTGTATATATATTTCCTGGAAATTCAGAGAATCAAGTGGGAATAAAATAAACTTGTAAAAAAGTGGTTGGAATAAATGACTTTTTACAGGAACAGGCAGCCTGCTTTCACTATGGAAATGTCCATACTTACCTGCTATCTGCAGCTCCGGTCCCGCATATTGGCTCCTGTGTGTCTATCTTCTGGTCTGCGACTTGTTTACTTCCTGTCCAGCATAGGCTGGCTTCAGCGGTGACATATCCGCAAAATAAAAATTACCACTAAAGCCAGTTAATGGCTGCAGCACAGCAGATGAGAACATAATTATGCCCATGCAAGGGATGAATTAAACAAGCTGCAGACCAGAAAATAGAGACTTGGGTGCCGGCACGCAGGACCAGAGCAGCAGTAAGCAGGTAAATATCCTTCTTTCCATAGCAGAGGCAGGCTGCAGGCTCCTGTGAAAAGTTACTTATTCCCAGACAGCCCTTTTAATTCAGTCTACCTGTCTAAGGCTACTTTCACACTTGCGTTTGGAGCGGATCCGTCTGGTATTTGTACAGACGGATCCGCTCCTATAATGCAAACTATGGTATCTGTTCAGACGGAACCGTTTGCATTATATTTTACAAAAAAAGTCTAAGTGTGATTTGTATTCAGACGGATCCGTCCAGACTTTGAAAGTCAATGGGGGACGGATCCGTTTGAAAAATGCACTATATTGTGTCACCTTCGAACGGATCCGCCCCCATTGACTTCTATTGTAACTCTGGACAGATCCGTTTGCCTCCGCGCGGCCAGGCGGACACCCGAACGCTGCAAGCAGCGTTAGGGTGTCCGCTTGCTGAGCGGAGTGGAGGACAGACGGTGCCAGACTGATGCATTCTGAGCGGATCCGCATCCACTCAGAATGCATTAGGGCTGGACGGATCGGACGGGGCCGCTTGTGAGAGCCTTCAAACGGAACTCACAAGCGGAGCCCCGAACGCTAATGTGAAAGTTCCAAGATGCAGGCAGACTGCAGGCATGCCCAGTAGTGAACTTCCTCCCCTGGTCTTCACTACTGAGCATGTGCAGCACAGTTTCAGGCATTGTAACTGAGGGCCTTGGAGCAGCATGAAGATACCTAATGTCCACATAGAGGACCTGTCCATAGAATGGCTTCTGATGGAGGGTCATGTGACCAGACAAATCACCTCCATGTGATGCCACACTGCATCTGCACTAAACTTCCAACAAAACAAGTGCAGACAGCAGGTGCAGTGTATTTGAATGGAGGAGGCAGCACATAGAGGTGATCTGTCTGGTCATATGACTCTCCATCAGCAGCCATTTTATGGACAGGACCTCTATATGGACAGCACAAAAGATTTTGTCAACACAGGGGCATACCTTATGAAACATAGAAAATGGTGAAGAATTTCAATAAAGACTATATTAGTAACTGTCATATAATCATCTTAAAAACACATTGGTCAACAGTAACCAGAAAGTTGCCATTCCTTTAACGTTTCTAAATGTGTATGAAAGTTAACAAATAAAGTACTAATTAAGGCCTCTTTCACACTTGCGTTGTCCGGATCCGGCGTGTACTCCACTTGCCGGAATTACACGCCGGATCCAGAAAAACGCAAGTGAACTGAAAGCATTTGAAATGCTTTCAGTGTTACTATGGCAGCCAGGATGCTATTAAAGTCCTCGTTGCCATAGTAGTAGTGGGGAGCGGGGGAGCAGTATACTTACAGTCCGTGCGGCTCCCGGGGCGCTCCAGAATGACGTCAGAGCGCCGCATGCGCATGAATGACGTGCCATGTGATCACGTCATCCATGCGCGTGGGGCGCCCTGACGTCACTCTGGAGCGCCCCGGGAGCCGCACGGACGGTAAGTATGCTGCTCCCCCGCTCCCCACTACACTTTACCATGGCTGCCAGGACTTTAGCGTCCCGGCAGCCATGGTAACCATTCAGAAAAAGCTAAACGTTGGATCCGGCAATGCGCCGAAACAACGTTTAGCTTAAGGCCGGATCCGGATCAATGCCTTTCAATGGGCATTAATTCCGGATCCGGCCTTGCGGCAAGTCTTCAGGATTTTTGGCCGGAGCAAAAAGCGCAGCATGCTGCGGTATTTTCTCCGGCCAAAAAACGTTCCGGTCCGGAACTGAAGACATCCTGATGCATCCTGAACGGATTTCTCTCCATTCAGAATGCATTAGGATAATCCTGATCAGGATTCTTCCGGCATAGAGCCCCGACGACGGAACTCTATGCCGGAAGAAAAGAACGCAGGTGTGAAAGAGCCCTAACTATATTAATAAGAGAGAGTATTTTTTTAAAGTTGATGTCGTAGTTGGTACATTTCTTCCAACTCCGCCCAAAACTAGCTTCGACTCCAACTCTACAGCCATGGTATGTAGCTACTAAGCTCGCTCTAGTGCGCTCTGACCACTGTACAGATATATTAAGAAATTAATCCACACAGAATTGTGGTACCAATTATGTAAAAAGATGACGATTTAGCCAGACTTGAAAACTTAAAGGGGTTTTCTGGGATTTTAATATTGATGACCTTTCCTCAGGATAGGTAATCAATATCAGATCAGCGGGGTCCGGCTCCTCTGCCGATCAGCTGGATGAAGGGAAGGCTACAGCTGTTATTTGTTTGTTTACTTGCTCGCCGTTGCAGCGATAAGCAGGTGTAATTACAAGCCGTACCATTCATTTCAATGGGACAGCTTGTTCCTATTCAAGTTTATAGGAACAAGCCGTCCCATTGAAAAGAATGGGACGGCTTGTAGTTACACCTGCTCGCTACTGCGCTGTCTACAGACAGCATGTACACAAACAAGAGAAGGCTATGCTCGCATGGAGCGCGGCCTTCCCTTCATCTAGCTGATCATGGGGGTGCTGGGTGTCGGACACCCAAAATGGTGTGAGATCAAAAAAAATTATGGAACACTTACAGCATCTGCTGCCAAACGCATTATTTTACTGCAGCTGTCACAGTGACATTAACTCGCACAGTGATGTGCAGAGGTGTATTACACGTGACCACTGCAGCCAATCACTGTCTTCAGCGGAAAACCTTGGCCTTATTTATTGCTGGTACTTGGATGTTTGTAGTACAGGTAGTCAGTAAAAGCATTGACATGTTTGGTGTTAGTGCTTTTATTGATTACCTAGAGATGACCCTTTGTCATGTGGAATAGTATTAAAACATATTTGCTTTACACAATACCATTAGATTTCATGCTGGTGTTTCAATGTAATCTGCTTCGGTCTAAGCTGCATGTGGATGGCTTTTTAACATTTTGCCTAATAATCATTATGAATGTGGAAAAGATTTTGAAAGCTGAAATGTATGAAATGGAACCAGTACAACCTCTGGTTTCACAAATGGAGCACATACACTGTACAAATGGGCTTAACAGTTCATTTGACACACATGAAGCAGTGGGATAAAGTGTAAAAGTAAAAGCTTTTATCTCACTTTTTTTTTCTTCTCAAAATGTGGATTATCATCAATATCAATTTTTTTTCCTGCCAATCTACATGCACTATCAGTGCCCAGTGACTGAAGACCTATTACGGAATTCTTTTTTTTATGCTCTAGTACATCATTTGTGAAACTACTGAAGTTGGCTGTCCAGACAGGTATGTATTAATGTTCTAAAATGCATTTTTGTTTTTCTTACAAACCAAACAGATACAGTAAAATTCACAACCATGTTTTCTTTTCTTTCTTCCCCCTCTTTCCCTTCTTGCTCCGTTAATTGCATTATACCCTTTTCATTTTATGCTATCTACATGCTTCCTTTTTTTTTTTTTTGCTTCTTTTTATGAATCTTTTCTCCTTTCCCTTTTTCCTTTTTGTTTTCCTTTTTTCCTTGTACCCCCTTTGTACTCCTTTTATAGTCTCTTTAGACGAAGATGATGTTGCAGCTGAGTTGAACCGAGAGCAGAATGAGAAAACAATTCGCAGCACACAGACAGCTCTGCGAAACTTTAGAGAGTTCATCATCTCTAAATACCCAATGGAGACCAGAGAAATCTACATGATGCCTTGCAAAGAACTAGATGATTACCTGGCGTCTTTCTTTGTAGATGCCAGGCAGAAAGATGGGTCAGAGTATGAGCCAAACAGTCTGGCCAATTATCAGTGTGGCCTAGAACGGTATCTGAAGGAGCACAGGTATGGTTATAGCATTACCAGAGACAAGGAATTTAGGAGGTCACAGGAAGCTTTAAAACAAAAGCAAATTGAACTACGATGTAAAGGAAAAGGGAACAAACCCCATAAATCTATGAAGCTCACCTTTGCTGATGAACTTATTCTTCGCAAGAGAGGTCTTCTGAGTCGCTACAATCCTGAAGGTTTGCTGAATCTTGTCTGGTTGAACAACACCAAAGCTTTTGGACACTGTACTGGTTTTCATGGTTCCACACTAAAATGGGGGGATGTCAGGCTTCGAATATTAGAGACTGGATTGGAATTTCTTGAGTGGATGGGCCAGGAAAGCCCTGATGCAAAGGTCAAAAGAGCTGGGACAGAATGTAGAGTATATGCCACACCACACTCACCACAAACTTGTCCTGTGCAGGACTACAAAGAATATGCACAGAGAAGACCTCCAGCAATGCGTTATGAAGATGCTCCTTTCTATCTGTCCATCAAGCCAGTTGTTAACCTAGCTGCCCTTCACTGGTACAACTGTCAGGCTCTTGGTAAAAACAAACTGGCCAAAATGGTGAAAACAATGTGTGAGAAGGGTAACATCCCTGGAAGAAAAACCAACTTTAGTGTATATCAAAGCTGTAGTACTCTTTCGGAAGCTCAAAGTAATCAACTGGTCCTAATCTGTAACAATTTAAGCCAACAAGCTGCCCAGTCTATGGCAACTCACTCGGGGCCTGGAAACTTTATTGTTTCAGCCTCTTATGACTCTTCCTCAGACACAGCTTGACATGGAACTGTTAAAAGATCACTACAAGGCCTAGTTAGGATTTTAGACTAGCATTATGAATTAAGCTGTGATTGAATGTTTGAGTCTGGCCCTCTTTTACTGTTAGCTACCTTAGAAGCAAAAAACTATGTAATATATTTTATTGTGTTTTCTCTCATTACAAGTCTGTTATTTGAACTAGTTTTTGTATTGCACCTACAATAATGTTTATACTGTAGTGGTCAACCAAAATGCATGTTGTAGCCTGGAAAATTACTTTTGAAATAATACTTATCCCTTGAGTGGTGAGCACAGAACAGGCTACATTTTCAAGAAAGGGTGCTATAATTTGAATATATGATCCTCAAAGTATTACTAGAAGTAGGCTCATGCTGCAGCCAGTCCTCTAGCTCCTGAATGCCTGAGTGACCTGAAACACTGAGACAGTACTGACCTAGAAGTCTGTATAGCGGCCTTTTGTCTTCTGCACTTGATTACATTAATTAAGCTCTCTGCCTTTCATGGACTGAAAACATTGAGATGCATTTTAACTTTTTTAATTAATATTCTTTTATTTTTTTGGACAAATGTAGGATTTTAAATGTAGAATTTGTACAACTGTAGCATTAAGGGTGCATTCACATCACCGTCTAGCTTTCCGTTCTTCTCATCCATCAGAAGAAAGAGAGAGAAAAAAATGGATCCTGTTGCATCAGCTAGGCATAGGATTTCATAGGATTCGTTTTTTTTACAGGATCCTGTAACAAAACGAATCCTGTTGCATCAGTTGTCATCCGTTTGAGCCATTTTTGTCTGAGATCCGTTTTTTAGATGGAAACAAAAGTACTGCATGCAGTTTTTTCCTGTGTAGAAAACGGATCTCAGATGGAAATGGCTCAAACGGATGACAACTGATGCAACATGATCCGTTTTTTTACTGGATCCAGTTTTTTTCCCCTCTCTCTCTCTTCTTCTGACAGATCAGAAGACTGGAAAGCTAAACAGTGATGTGAATGCAAAATATAATTTATAGCAATATGCAATGGTGTTTATGGCGTGAAGACTGTTCCTCAATTCATCTGCACTGTTGTGAGCCTGAGCAAGGCCACAGCCACATATTGTATATGTATGTCATTCATGAAACTGCTATCACAGTGGCATGTGAAACTACTGAAATGTTATGTTTTTGACCTTCAAAATACAGATGAAAATCTGCATATTTTTGTGTGATACCAAGTTTCTTCTGTGAAAAGTATTCACTGTTGAAATCTGTTTTCTCTTAAAATTTAATTTTAACTTATTAAAATTACTGCAGTATTTACAATCCTGATGCAACAAAATGGTGGGAAAGTTATAATTTATTAAAAAAGGTACAATATCAGACTAATCTCTTTTGTTTGAATACTTATGTATTACTTATATATACTTATACCTACAACAAGCTATATGTGGGTTAGAGTATTTTCAGAAGCAATTTTCAGCACGAATATCTGTAACTATAGAACATGTAACTATGTAACATATATGACAATACAATGCAAATGAACTGGGTTTTACAGAACACATGCATCAGAAAAATCCACTGGGATTTGTGGACATACTGCAAATTTTCAAATTTGTATCAAAGTCTACGACAGGCTCGCTTCACTTCTGACTATCCTTAAAGGCTATGGATACCTTTGAGGACATTTTATTATCATTACATTTTAGTCATTTTGGCCTTAAAATTGTTTTTTTCAATTAGTCATTAATAAATATCTTCAACAGTTTTTCTTTTCATACATCTTTCCGTTTCAAAGCATTTGTAGAGTAGTAGGCTCTGTGCTTCACACGGAATCCCTTAGAGAACTGGTCTGTGGGCTGGATCTGTAGCCCTTATCTCTAAATTCCAGCTCATACACATGCATTTAAGCTAAATTCATGTCAGACTGATAAGAATTTAGCTATAATGAGTGTTTAGGAGCTGTCAGGATTTCAGGGATAAGGGCTACAGATCAAGCTGTCAGAACAGCTCCCTGGTTGATTCAGTGTGAAAGCCTGCTATGCTTCAAATTCACTGAAGCTAAAAGCTGTAAAAGGAAAAATGTCAAAAAATGTTTGATAAACACCAATTGAAAAATAATTTTTAGCCCAAAATAAGTAAAATGCCGACTCTCATATAGGAATGCAGACTGTCCAGGTTGTGCCATGACATTTGGCACAACTAGATAGTTGGCATATTTTGTCAACTGGACTCTGAGAGGGGAACAGCTACCAGCTCCAGAAGAAGACAACATCCACACTCCTTATTCGCAGGTACAGTGCCTCAATGAAATGCAAGCATCAGTGGAAAAATAACTCTTTCATAGCATTGTTGTATGTATTCCTTAAAAGATGATATATCAGATTACAGAAACGTAGCTGTGATGCCAGCTAGTTTATTGGAATGAATACCACATAAATATTCTCAGCATAAAAAAGGCATTACAGCGACATTTTTAAATTTGGTATCTGTTATCTTCTATGGAAGATGCATATGGCAGAGCTCTGGAAGAGACATTTTTCCATTGATTGCCTCATCTTAAAAATTTTTTAAACCCTTTGCAATGAGCTGTGAAAACAGTAGTATTAGGGCGCCTTCACGTGCAGCAGATTTTTTTTCCAGAAATATCTGCAACTAAAAATTTGGTTCATTTATCTGAATGAGGGTGTTTTGGCAGCAAGCACATAGATTTCTGCAAGTTTTATTCAAGTGAATAGAACTCATTTTCAGTATACTTTGTGTGGTGCAATACTAAATGCTAGTAGTGTTAAACAGGTAGGCTACTAGATATTATTTTAATACAGTGTATTATGCAAGGGTCCCTTCTCCACGTTGCCTGGCACTAGAATGTTTGACTACATAACAATCCTGTTCCATTGTGACTGAATATGCAAATTGAAAAAAAAGTTCTAGTATCCTGAAAACAACTTTGCTAAACATAAGAATCTAGGCCTCAACAATGAATCATTTCTAAAATGTTGAAAAGAAGGAGTAAATGGGTAGACAACTATGTGCCATCTGTATTAGCATATGTTTAAAGTACAGAAGTATATTTAAATATCTATTAATATTGAAATATTAGTATTGTCCCTTATTGAGGTTTATTTGCTTCAATATATGTGTAGCAGTTACTGATAACAAGAAAAAAACTGGTTTTGCACAGCTCACCCTGAATTTGCGTCATTCAGACACTCACGTAATTTGAAGGAAAGGGCAGCATGGATGAATCCCCCGGGTCTGGGGTCATGAGAGACCTCAGTCCAGTTCTTTATGGAGACTTATGAGAAGTACATTGCCAATAAGTCTCCATACCATGGAGTACTTGTAGTAATTCTCCATACAGGACCCTGCCTAAGCCGCTTTCAAGGCATCACACTGAGCCAGCCAGAATCCTACTCTGTACTGATGAGGGGCAAGCATTCCAAAACAAGTTGGACAGATGGATATCTGGCTCGACTATATTCCCTTGTGAAATCTCAAGGCTTGTTGGAAAGTCGGATCTTGACTCATAGGGAACCACTTTCAAGATGGCAACATGGATCTTTTTTAAATTACTGAAATCAGCCCCTTGTACACACACCCCTTCCAATCAGGTTCTGATTATTCTTATTAAAAAAACTCCCAGAAAAATGTTTATTCTCTGACCGGTTAGAAAGGTACATGATGTAAATTGAAGTGAAGGTAATCTTCTTACTAGTGACTGTATTTGTGAGTTATAACCTCCCTTCTGATGCTCAGCTGTGTCATGTGACCACCACTCATCTCCAACTGACACAGGACAGGAGGTCAGTTACTTCTCTATTCATTCCTATGAGACTGACATTGAGGCTCCCATAGGAATACATAAAGAAACTGACTTCCTGTCCACACATAAAGAAGTTATGTTATTTAGAAAGTTTTATTGCTGGTTACATGAGACAGCCGAGAAGCAGAAAGGAGTGGATAGCTCACAAATGCATACACTGGTAAGAAAACTACCTTCACTATAGTTTACATCATGTACCTTTCTAACAGGTCAGAGAATAAAAATCTTTGCAGGAGTTCTTTAAAGCTTCCAGCTCCCATTCTTTTTTTTATCAGATACATTTTGATTGGAAGTTAAGAAAACATTAGCATATCAAACAGATCTCCCATCGCCCCCTCTCATTTTATATAGCAGCAGTATATTACAGTGTATTACATATGTCAAGACAGTTTACATAACATTTTTATAACCAGTGCTTCACTGGGAGATACGGGTGCGTCTGAGTAATAGAAGCATCGAATATCATCAAAAAGTGAATTTATTTCAGTAATTCAATTCAAACTGTGAAACTCATTCATATAGATTCATTACATACAGAGTTATCTATTTCAAGCGTTTTTTTCTTTTAATGTTGATGATTGCAGCTAATGAAAACCCAAAAGTTAGTATCTTAGAAGATTAGAATATTATATAAGACCAATTTAAAAAATATTTTTTATACAGAAATGTTGGCCTACTGAAAAGTATGTACAGTATACGTACTCAATACTTGGTCGGGGCTCCTTTTGCATGAATTACTGCAACAATGTGTAGTGACATGGAGGCGATCAGCCTGTGGCACTGCTGAGGTATTATGGAAGCCAATGATAGCGGCCTTCAGCTAGTCTGCATTTTTGGGTCTGGTGTTTCTCAACTTTTTATTGACAATACCCATTAGATTCTCTATGGGCTTTAGGTCAGGCGAGTTTGGACAATAAATCACATTGATACAGTGGTTATAAAACCAGGTATTGGTAATTTTGGCAGTGCGGGCAGGTGCCAAGTCCTGCTGCAAAATGAAATCAGCATCTCCATAAAGCTTATCAGCAGAGGGAAGCATGAGGTGCTCTAAAATTTCCTGGTAGACGGCTGCGCTTACTTTAGACGTGTTATAACACAGTGGACCAACACCAGCAGATGACATGGCTCACCAAACCATCACTGACTGTGGAAACTTCACACTGGACCCAGGGTTGCCAACCGTCCAGAAATTTTTGGACAGTGCATAAAAATAGGCAACTTTTCCTGTGTCCGTGAAAAAAATAGACATGTCTGTGATTTTTTTTTAGACTGGTGGTACTTGCCTAGTTTATTTTGGTGGTAATAATCATCATTTTACAGCTCACAGTAAATATTGGTAATGAGGTATTATCAGTGTATTGAGCTATAGACATATATCTCTATCATTCATTATGGTTTTCCAATTTGTCCGTAAAAAATGTTGTCTGTCTGTGATTGTCCAGAAAAATTCAAAATTCCAATTGGTAACCATGACTGGACCTAAATCAACTTGGATTGTGTACCTTTCCACTCTTACTCATCTGAAAACGGGACTTTGGACCACTGGGCAACAGTCCAGTCTTTTTTCTCCTTAGCCCAGAGTCGTGAGTCGCCTGACACAAGGAATGTGACAGTTGTAGCCCATGTTCTGGATACATCTGTGTCTGGTCACTCTTAAAGCACTGACTATAGCCACAGTCTACTCTTTGTGAATCTCCCCACATTCTTGAATGGCTTTTTCTTGACAATCATTTCAAGGCTGCGATTATCGCTGTTGCTTGTCCACCTTTTTCCTTCAACTCAACATTCCATTAGTATGCTTGGTTACAGCACTCTGTGAACAGCCAGCCTCTTTAGCAATGACCTTTCGTTGCTTACCCTCTTTGTTAAAGGTGTCAATGACTGTCTTCTGGACAACTGTCAAGTCAGCAGTCTTCCCCATGATTGTGTAGCCTACTGAACCAGACTGAGGGACCATTTAAAAGCTTAAGAAAACATTGCAGGTGTTTTGTGTTGATTAGCTGATTAGACTTTTAGCTTTTAGCTGATTAACTTTTCAATGATATTCAAATTTATTGAGATGCACCTGTACATATGCAATTGGATTAAAAATGATAATCATGTATAGCTATTCATCCTAACTGTCAAGACCTGTAGAAGTTCAGGAAATCATTCTGTTAGTAAGGTTAGATGGGCAAGGCCTTGTGAATTTAACCATGGACCCCAGATTTTATTGAATATTTGTAGACTGTTACATTTCAAACATACAAATTTTTCTAGGCGTAGATGTTGGTTTAGGGCTCTTTCACATCTGCGTTCTTTTCTTCCGGCATAGAGTTCCGTCGTCGGGGCTCTATGCCGGAAGAATACTGATCAGGATTATCCTAATGCATTCTGAATGGACAGTCCGTCCTTCAGGATGCATCAGGATGTCTTCCGTTCCGGAACGGAACGTTTTTTGGCCGCAGCAAATAGCGCAGCATGCTGCGCTTTTTGCTCCGGCCAAAAATCCGGAACACTTGCCGCAAGGCCGGATCCGGAATGAATGCCCATTGAAAGGCATTGATCCGGATCCGGCCTTAAGCTAAACGTCGTTTCGGCGCATTGCCGGATGCGACGTTTAGCTTTTTCTCAATGGTTACCATGGCTGCCGGGACGCTAAAGTCCAGGCAGCCATGGTAAAGTGTAGTGGGGAGCGGGGAGCAGCATACTTACCGTCCGTGTGGCTCCCGGGGCGCTCCAGAGTGACGTCAGGGCGCCCCAAGCGCATGGATGACGTGATCGCATGGATCACATGATCCATGCGCATAGGGCGCTCTGACGTCATTCTGGAGCGCCCCGGGAGCCGCACGGACTGTAAGTATACTGCTCCCCCGCTCCCCACTACTACTATGGCAACCAGGACTTTAATAGCGTCCTGGGTGCCATAGTAACACTGAAAGCATTTTGAAGACGGATCCGTCTTCAAATGCTTTCAGTACACTTGCGTTTTTCCGGATCCGGCGTGTAATTCCGGCAAGTGGAGTACACGCCGGATCCGGACAACGCAAGTGTGAAAGAGGCCTTACTTTAGCAATATATTCTACCAGAGTGGGTGTTGACTGAGATTTCCAATAAAATGCAGTAAGCTTGCTGGCCAAATATAATAACCGGAGAATAGCTAAGCAATCATTTTCCTGTACAGCGATTTCTGACACTACCCCGAGAATACACAATAATGGAACTCTTCGTAGTTTTGTTGCATAGACTTTTATTTATAAGCTCTATCATTTCTGTCCAATTATTATCATCTTAATTGGACACAATTCCACATTTGATGAATCGGTCCTACTCGTGCGCCTGACATCTATTACATAGATCATCAAATCACATATTTTAATAAATGAACAGGAGATAAACCCGTGATAGTCAATGTGTTTTACTGAACAATACTTGAAGAATATTAAGAAAAACTTCCGGCCACTGGTCTTAAGTAATTAATGCTATTTCTACAGTGTACCTGTCTTTAAAGTGTACCAAAATGTTTAAAGGGGTTTTGCCATCAGAGACAATAAGGGCACAACTTTCCCTGCTCCATTTTCGTTGTAGGTGCGGGTCCCATATGACCCCATTGTCTGTGATAGGAATACTCCTTTAAGTACACTTTATTAAAACGTACAGGAAATATGATATTTGCAATGTACTTTTTATTAATTTTTCTTTCTCATGTGAAATAGGCACCTGAAGTTCAGGTACCTATTCGCACTTATGAATCTGTACACTACTTTCTATGGGAGTACGGACTCTCTCCCTGCTGCGATGCAAGCTAAAGCCTGGCATACTAGCGGTATGTCAGGCTTACCACAGCAGGCAAAAGCAGAGGAGCGATGTCTTATTTTAGCTTCCGCTCTGCACTCGAGCGCAGGGCAGGAGCTGATATAAAACATTGCTCCACTGCCTGTGTATGGGTGTATGGATTCTAAAGTGTGAACAGGTACCTATTTTGTAAAAAAAATATAAATAAACAATTAAAGTACAATGGAAATATTATTTTAGCCAATTTCCTATAGTCTTTATTAAAATGTACTTATAGGTTTAGGTACACTTTAATGTTCAAAAGGTGTTGCTTTAAATGAGCCTCTAATAAACACTTATAGTGTAATGAAATGGGTCCTGTACTGCCTATGTCCACTTTCTACTTTTTAAATTGGCTCCTCATGAAGGAAGTCACATGTAGTGAGCTGTCTTGGTGGGTATATAAGGTGTGTGATAGGCTGTCTGCACACATATCCCTCGTTACTGTTATCGGTTAAAAGGACAATTTATCAGATTTGCAAAAAGGGATGATTATTCGCTTTCATGCCCAGGGTGGCAGGTTTTCTGAAAATGTACAGTTTGGTGAAAGTATATTGTAAGTGGACAGCTGACACCATTGCGAAGGTGAGCAAGGGCAGACTGACATGCTACAGTGGTATCTACCAGACGTGTGTTTAAAACAACATTACAGTGAACCCTATGGCGTATGGGGCTCCGAAGCAGACAGATGGTCACTACACCTTAGCCAACGAAGGTGCATTGTCAGAAAAAAAGTTTCAATTTTCACTGCATTATTGGAATTTGACCTCTGCTGATTGGCAAAGGGTTGTTTTTTCCAATGAGTTACATTTTCTGTCTCCAAGGGATATACGTTGGTCTGTCAGGTGAGAAACTTCAGAGAACAAACTACCTGCAATCTTTACTGGAAGAGCACAAGCTGGTGGTGGCAGCATTATGGTCTGGGGAATGTTTTTGTGGCATTTTCTGGCCCCAATCATCCAGGTGGAATTCCCCAGATTTGAACTAAATTGAGCATCTGTGGGACCACCTTAATTGTCATGTTGACTCTATGGATCCTCCCCCATGCACCCTCCAGCAGCTGTGGGATACACCTCAGTCAGCATGGCTCCCGATAACTGTGACAGGACGTACTTACGCCTGGCCCTGAAGTCTTGAAGAGGTTTGTTCAGCGCACGCACTGTACAGGGATGGGGTTTGCTAACAGCTCCATCCCTGTACTGCTTGTCCACCGAACAAGGGACAGGCTTGAGTACATCTTTAATGCCTGGCCCTGTGAGTCAGTGGGCGTGGCGTGACTTAGGGGCTCATTTGCATATCATAAAACATCCATTTTGTCAAGAATGTGGACATCTAGCAAGATGGGACCATGACCATGATGTTCAACTGTCAAGCACACATGGCTCCGAGTGAAATGGTTTAATTGCAATGTATCTGATGACAGAACCCTTTTAAGGTGGATTTAATTAGTTTAGAAAATCACTTAGGTCTCCATCTGTTGGGTTAACTTTAGAGGAATACAAGTTCTGAATATCTAAAATCTCTGGAGACGTAGACATTACTGCCTCTTCTGCCTAACAGTAGCCATTTGTATATAAGTAGACCCAGATGCTGCTAGCTAAACAATTGCCAACAAGTGTCACATCTTTTCTCCCCCTTCATAATAATGCTGTGCCTATTTTCTGCAATAGTTAGTAGGTGTTTATTAAGTTGGCTGTGGGGATCATGCCAATTATGAGCATTTATCTCCGAGGGGGTCTAAAATACAGGTATTTTCTGCATATTAGGCCGCTGCAATCAGATTATCTTTAAAAGCCCTGGGGACTTAAATTTAATTCTATGTACTGTCTTAATCAGGTATGCCTTCAGACAACCAATTTAGACCCTGAGTCTTCATTGAAAAAACAGCTTAGGTATATTACTATGGGTACTTATGACATTAATCCAGTATGGGTTAAATTGCCAGCAAATTGAACCCCTGGCAGCAACAGAAACAAGTGACATCTGTGAGTTACAGAGTGGCAATGGAATTGTCTCACTGTCCTGATTTTAAGTCTCCATACGTCTAGCAACATTTTGGAACATCTTTCCAAAAGGTGTTAAATAATATCCACCTGTTCTATGCCAGGAAAATTGTCTAAGGCATAGTCAATAAAGTTATTGAAGTCTACCATGAGAAGAATGGGGACAGAGGGGACCCAGCTGGCAAAAAGTAACACTTTATGGAGAACTGTCGCCATAAATGGAGGGGAAATATAAAGCCCTGCAAGTATGAAGGGAATTGTATATAGTGTGCCATAAAGACATACATAATGCACAGCATTGTCTATTTCAGATGAAATGCATGCAAAGTTGACATAACAGTGTATAAGAATACTGACGAGAATACGTGGAGTAAATAGAATAGAAGCTCGGACCCACCTAGTACTTATATAGAAGTATAATGCTCTCAGGGACCATATGTGTCTCTTGCAGACAATAAATCAAGCATTGATATTTTTTTAGAATCAACAATGGGCAATAATGTGAAGCTTTGCGGAGTACATCATGGAGTATGGAAGATGAAGAGTGCATAGTCTGCGCTTGATATCTATTTTTATTTTTTTTTTATTTTTTTTTTTTTTTTATTTTTATTTTTTTTTTTTTTTTTTTTTTTTTATTTTTTTTAGCCTTTGACTGGGGGGAGGGTCGAGGGTTGGTCTTAGGAAAGAAATCTACTACAATATGTGGTGGGTTGCCTGTGGGAGAGGGGTGGGGGGGGGGGTTGGGTTGTGGTGCGTCAAAGTAGGTGTGGTTCCCTTTTTTTCAGTTTATTATTTTCCCTTTTCATCTTGTCTTCTCCTTTTTCCCTCTCTCCTAATCTTCCATTTAACCACTGGTGATGACGATGATTAGAATTTTTTCCTGGAATGTACGTGGTTTGGGGGAAAGAGGTAAGAGACAAGCGGTTTTTGACTTGACTCAGGTCCATCTACCAGCAATAATATGTTTGCTCGAGACCCATCTTACTGAGGAGACCACTAGAGTGGTCGACAGGGGATGGGCTGTGCATACGTATCATTCTACCCTCTCCAATTACTCGAGAGGGGTTACGGTGCTGATACATAGACTTATTGACTTCGTTTGCGAGGCATCCTCTGTCGACCAACAGGGAAGATTTATTTTTCTATACTGCAGGTTAGGGGGAGAGTTATGTATTTTGGCCTTTGTCTATATTCCTCCGCCATTTTCTCTGCTGGTTCTTAATTCTCTTCTAGTATTCATGGATAAATGGCCAGAATGTCCAACATTGATTATTGGGGATTTTAATTGTGTCATCGATCCTTTACGTGATAGGGTCTCTATGAGTGCTAAGGGGGACAGTACGGTTCAGGGGTCCCCCCTCGCACGATTCTGCCTGGAGGCTGGATTTGAGGACGCTTGGGAATATCTGGGACAGGGGAAAAGGGTTTTTTCATGTTCTAGTAAAGCAGGTAAATCATTGTCTAGAATTGACCTAGTACTGATAAATAGCAAATATATGAAATTGATAAAACGAATGAAATATGAAACAAGGTCAATATCCGATCACTCCCCGTTAGTACTTGAACTATGTTTCTCTCAGGTTAGATATATATCAAAACCTCCCTTTAGATTAAACCCCTACTGGCTATCAGTCATAAAGACACATGAAATAATTCGAAATGAAATAGGCCGATTCTGGGATATCAACGACGGCTCGGCAAAAATTCAAGTGGTATGGGATACCTTTAAGGCCTACATGAGGGGATTGATGGTTAGTAATATCACGAATCTTAGAAGAGAATATGGGAAAAAACAGAAGAATCTAGAGAAACATGTGATCACAGCGACAGAATCCTTTCATATAAATAAGACGGAGAAAAATAGGGAAAATATGCAAAAAGCTACACAAATATATGCTAATTTTTTACTGGATAAAGCTCAACAGAATCTTTTCTTTAAAGGGCAAAAATATTTTACAGAGTCTGGGCGACCCGGTAGGCTACTCTCCAGAGTAATCTCCAATCAACAACCTAAAAAACATATAGAGAGGGTTCGAGTGAGGGATGGTAGAATAGCTATTGGTCAGGGTCCGGTGGAGAAGGCCTTTTTTGATTATTTTCTTGATATGTATAAGGCTGATTCTAATATTACAGACGATAAGATAGATCTTTACCTAGATAGGATCAACTTTTCAACTATTAGTGAGAACCAAAAGAAAGCATTAGAACTGGAGGTCTCAATTAAGGAACTTGAGGGAGCTATTAAATTATGTTCACCCAATTCTACTCCTGGTTCAGACGGGCTTCCATATGAATTTTATAGCAAATATGGGGACTGTATTTTTCCTAGATTACTGGAGGTCTTTGCTGAATCAGTGGAGGATGGGAGGTTGCCGGATTCAATGATGGAGGCTACAGTGATATTAATTCCAAAAAAAGGCAAGGACCCTCTAGATTTAGAATCTTACAGACCAATTTCACTGCTTAATGCAGATGTAAAACTTTTGGCGAGGGTCCTCGCTACAAGGCTCTCTGGGGTCATCTCCTCCATAGTCCATCCGGATCAGAGCGGTTTTATGAAAAATAAGGGTACACATTATAATCTACACCGGCTCTTTTCTAATATCCAGGCCCCTGGGGGGACCGCCCGCTCCATCCTGTCATTAGATGCCTCTAAGGCCTTTGACAGGGTGGAGTGGCGCTTCCTCTGGAAGGTTCTTGCTAGGATGGGCTTTGGAGAGAGGTTTATACGCACTCTTAGGTTGTTGTATGGATCTCCAAGGGCTAAATTGAGTCTTAATGGAATTTTGAGTAGCAGTATCGAGTTAAATAGAGGCACCCGTCAGGGTTGCCCACTATCTCCCCTACTATTTGATATATATATCGAACCCCTTGCGATGGCCATTAGGCAGGACGATCAGATCAAAGGATTTGGTACGCTGGGAACACAAGATCGTATCTCACTATATGCAGACGATGTTCTGTTTTTTATAGACCATACGGAAACCACTCTCCCTAGGATTATTCAAATGGTTAAATTATTTGGTGAGGTGTCTGGTCTTCTTATAAACTGGACCAAGACTAGTCTGCTTCCAATAGACCCCCTACCACAGAAAGAGATTCCTGTTACACAGTTGGATATTGTTGATACCTTCCAATATTTGGGTTTGACGATATCGCCTCGGGTCGAAAATTTTGTAGAACTTAATTTGATTCCCATCATGGTAAAGATTAGAGCTAAAATAGGAATTTGGCTGAAACTTCCCCTATCTAGAGCTGATCGAGTTTCACTAGTTAAAATGGTGATATTACCACAATTGCTCTATGTGCTCAGGAATACACCTATTTGGATACAAGACAAACATTTTAAACTTATAGAGAGTCTAATTAATGATTTAATATGGGGAAGAAAGCGAGTTCGACTTAAGTTGGAGTATTTGTATAGATCAGTGGAGTGTGGGGGTTTAAATCTCCCCTACTTTAAGGGATACTTTATTGCAGCCCAGCTCTTGAGGTGCTATGAATCAGAGCATAGCGCACTTCTGGGGAAGTTGGTAACTAGTCATGCCCACAATAATATTTTTTCCTTGTTGGAATCTGGCCTATTGAAGAGTTATGAGCAAGGCTATAGAGAGACTATAAAACTACTCCTTAAGGTGTGGGCTACAACTAGGACATGGTTGAAAGTTAAGGGTTCACTTACATTTACGCCTCTTTGGCACAATTTGTATTTAAAAAGGCTGGATGAAATTGCAGCTGACACATTTTGGCAGAAGAATAAAATTTTATATATTTCACAGGTAGCTAAAGATAGAGAAATTAAATCCTATATGGAAATGACACAAAATTTAAAAAATCTTTCATGGTTTAGGTATTTCCAATTGCGTTCTGTGTTATCCAGCTTGGATGATAAGCGGCTGTTGGATATAGATAATGTTTCCTTTCTGAATGATTGGGTAGGAGGTACACATTCTAGAATAAAAATCTCAAATATATATAAGTTATTAATTAAAGCACGGTTTAGTGATATACACTCTCCAGGACAAAAAGCGTGGGAGGCGGACTGTCCGAATGTACAAATAGAAGGGTGGGATAATATTTTTGGGAATCTATCTTCACTATCCCAGAACTTTAACCATGTCCTGATACAATTTTATATCTGCCACAGATTATATATTACTCCACTGTGGATGAACAAATGTGGGTTAAGAGACACGTCCAATTGTCCCAAATGTGACACTGTAGGAGCAGACTTTCTCCATATAATATGGACCTGTCCAGAACTTATAAACTACTGGAACGGTATCAATAACTATATTATGTGTAAATTAAAAATTCTAATCCCTTTTGAACCACAAGTATTTATTCTCAATGATCTCTCCAAATTAAAAATTCATAGTTATCAAAAGATTTTCTTGAGTAGAGTATTCATGTTGGCTAGAGTTTTGATCAGCCGCACCTGGTTTGCCCGATCCACTCCAAATAAAAACACATGGATAAATTTAATCGATAAGGTAAAGAACTACGAAAAAATTTTATATAGACGGAGGGAAAATGAATACCAATGGACCAGGATATGGGGTGGTTGGAGGTCTGGTTAGCTGAGATCAAGTTGTTTTATTTATAAGGGGTCCTACTTTGACGCACCACAAACTGGGAGGGAGGGAGGGGAGGGTTTTTCTAAATATTTTGAAAAGATGAGTGGAATATACGCACATATAATTACTTGGGTTACTAAGAATTGAGAGATTGTAATAAATTTTTTATTGTAAACGGTATGTAGTTTTCCCAATAAAAAATTTAAAAATAAAAAAAAAAAAAAAAAAAAAAGGCGCTTGATATCTATGAATCTCACATTCTTCTTCTGGACTTCCATTGAGTAGTCTGGAAATATTCTGTGTGCCCTTTCTATTGTAACTGTGTATCTTTGTCAAAGGTATCGCGTAGCCAAGACTCAAAGATGTTTATCGAAATATTGCCCTCCACCTCCTCCGCTACTCCAACCAGTCATATGTCTACGTAAACGATTTTCCAAGTCATCCTGTTTAGTTGTGATGGTCTATTTATACCTATGGAGATCTTATTTCTTTGAAGGTTCTGCATTTTCCAAATCTCCCAGTCTATCCTTTAGGGCAGTGGTCCACTTGGTTGGCTTTTTTATGTGATGTCATAATAATGTTATGTCTTCCTTAATGCTTCCCTCTTGCATAGTTAGAAGAATATTTAGGGACTTACTGCAATGCCTTTAGGATGTCTCAGTGTGGGCTCCTCAGCATTATTTTGCAATTGAAAAATCTGAAACCAACCCATTCTCATAAATTATACATTCAGTGCGGAAAAGACGCAACTTTCAGACCCCTATGATCAGTCTCTAATAGCACGCCCTATCAGCATGGTAAATGGTGTGACTGGATTTGGAAAACCTTTTCAAGGAGACTGTGTGGGTGAAGAGTTAATGAGTCAAATAAGGTCAGCAATTTAAAAAAAAGATTAAGCTTTTCCAACTAAATATTTTAGATAGCCTTGGTCATAATTACACAAAACACTCAGAGTGTGCCATGCTTGTATTTCTCCTCAAAACATCAGAAGTTTAAAGTCCTAAGGCAAAATGAGTTTTTCGATAATTGTGGTTAGTAAACTAGGGTGAGTAATATGTTGTTGACAGGTCACACAGCCTAAAGTTGGCCATACACCCAGAGTTTGCAGGAGAAGGTCAGACGAAGTGCAGATATGCAGGAAACTGCTTTAGCTTTGTTCTACATCCTGAGTGTAAACAACTATTTTGAATTAGAGAATTGATTCATGGGTTAGTGGCACATTATTATCTCCAGTGGTGGACTACACATAACAGTTTGGTCAACCATACTAATCATTCATCCGTAGGATTGTATGAAAGGATGATTCCACCAACTACATGCCGAACTAAGCTGGTTGATCAAACACTTATAAAAGAAAAAAAAATGAACACAGTGCTGTGCGCTTGCTTAGAAATTGTAGGAATTTGTCTGAACTTGCCATGCAGATACAGTTTCAGTTGGCTACAGCCAAAATGTTACAACCTGACAAATCACATTTTGGCCATTACGAGCAATCAACATTTTCAAATGATAGTTGGCAGAAATGGACAAAATTGTGTGTTTTGGACTGTTGCACCCAGTTTAAATTTCTGTAATGGGATAAGAATAAGACTTCTAGAACTCAGGGGATGCAAACATATGGTGGCAAACAATTGAAACAATACTGTAGACAATCACCCTGTAATTTATTTTGTCCAACTAGTATTACTTTGTATACTGTGGTCTTTGTCTCACTTGTTCATTTGGAGAACAATTTGCATTTTGAAACAAAAAAGAGTCAAGTAGGTGATTGTAATCTCCTGAAGGCGATCTGCCATAATATGCTGCTTCAGTATGCTGGCCACTAAGGCAGAATACAGTGATAAATCTGATTATATCACACAATCCTTGTTTTCTCTGAAGCTGAATTGCAGCTGAGCATGTCACCAGACAGAACCCTTTTACTAAGGAACATGTACAAACAGTCTTTATACCATTATGCATTGGGTGTTTTTATGGAAGGTCATGGAGCGATAAGCAACTAAGCCAATCAGACACCATAATTTGTATAAAGCACATGGTTTCTGCCCTAGACTTTATATAATGACCTGCTAGCAACCAATGTCAGGCAGCTGCAACCAAGGCTAATTAGATCATGGGGAGCATCAAAAGGAGAATGGAATCACATGATGAGAACATACACTGCCTGTCCAAAAAAAAAGTCGCCACCAAAAAAAAATGATTCTCAATGGGGTTAAGATTTGGACTCTGTGGTGGCCAATTCATGTGTGAAAACGATGTCTCATGCTCATTTTTGGAGCACATACAGTTGCTGAACCTAGACCTGACCAACTGCAGCAACCCCAGATCATAGCACTGCCCCCACAGGATTGTACAGTAGCAGTGGCGTCGCCAGGGGGGGGGGCCAGAGGGGGCCACGGCCGCCCCTACATCAAGCTGTGCCCCCCCATGTGCCCCCCCAACTAAAATGTCCCCCCATTCATTTTGGTGGTGGATGGTCTATGCTGCGCTGCTGTGCACTGTGTAGGCACTAGGCAGCCCTACCGGACATCTTCTTCACATCTGATGATCTGACCTGAGTCTCGGACTTGGTGCCGTTGCGGTCTCACTCTCTAGTCTCCACCCACCGCTGCCGCGTCCCCGGCCCCGCCCCCAGCTCCGCCCCCGGCCCCAGGACCTGACAAGTTGAGTCAGACTCAGTCAAACTCAGTGGCAGTGCTGTGCATAAATCAGCATGCCGCTAGTCGAGACTAGCTGATTCTGATTCATTCAACTACTGGCAGCAGCTGCTTAAAGGGCTTCTGTCACCCCACTAAAGTCATTATTATTTTTTTGGGCAACTTAAATTCCTTATAATGCGATTTATCAATATATAATGCTCTTACTCATTTTGGTTGGGCAGTTTCTTAAAAAAACAGACTTTTATAATATGTAAATGAGCTCTCTACCAGCAAGTAGGGCGGTTACTTGCTCATAGCAGCCGCATCCTCCTTTCATAAAGATGCCCCCTCCTCATGTTGATTGACAGGGCCAGCGAACGCGCTCGTCCTCTGGCTGGCCCTGTCTGCGTTCAAAATCTGGCGCCTGCGCCGTACCGGTCTTCAGTCAGCGCAAGCGCACTGAGAGGAGGACGCTCGCTCGGCCGCTCCTTCCTCAATGCGCCTGCGCCGATGACATCACATCTACACCCGGCGCAGGTGCACTGAGGAAGGAGCGGCCGAGCAAGTAAGAGCATTATATATTGATATATCGCATTATAAGGAATTTAAGTTGGCAAAAAAAAAATAAATGACTTTAGTGGGGTGACAGAAGCCCTTTAAGCCAGCCAGGCCCAGACTAGAGAACAGACAGTGTGTGGCATGGCGTGACGTGGCCCTACCCTACCCTAACCTACCGATACCGAACAGACTGGACTGAGCCTGACCTAGTGGTGACGGTGTGTAGCAGGTTAACTTAATAATAATAAGGTACAACTTACAAGTAGTGACTGAGTGGACTGACTAAGTCTCTTTCTATTCTACCTAGAGAGATTAGATCTGACTCTGACTGAGTCTGAGAGGAGAGCTGGCTGGCGGCTGCCCCAGAATCTTCCTGATTTAAAAGTTAAAGGGGTTCTGCACTTTAATTTAATTTAATTTAATTTAATTGATGATCTATACTCTGGATAGATCAGCAGCTTCTGATCGGCGGGGGTCAGACACCCGGGACCCCCGCCGATCAGCTGCTTGAGAAGGCACCGGCGCTCCAGTAGCGCCGCGGCCTTCTCACTGTTTACCGCCAGCCCACTGACGTCACGACTAGTATCAACTAGCGTAGGAGTGGCTAAGCTCCATTCAAGTGAACAGAGCTTAGCCGCGCTCAGGCTAGTTGATACTAGTCGTGATGACAGTCAGTGGGCTGGCGGTAAACAGTGAGAAGGCCGCGGTGCTGCTCGAGCGCCGGTGCCCTTTCAAACAGCTGATCGGCGGGGGTCCCGGGTGTCTGACCCCCACCGATCAGAAGCTGATGATCTATCCAGAGTATAGATCATCTAGTTAAATGAAAGTGCAGAACCCCTTTAAAGTTACTGTCAGTGCAGCCTGGATGATTACAGTGTTTACTTTAGCGTTTAGAGAAATCATGTTCAAATGTGAGCGGTGGGAGGGTGATCTGTGGTCTGTGGATGTCATGAGTCATTACACTGTTATAGGGCGGGAGGGATCTATAGATGATACTCTTATAGTGTTATAGGGAGGGGGATCGGGGGTCTTTGGATGTCATGACACTGTTACGGGGGGGGGGGGGAATCTGTAGATGACACTGTTATAGGGAGGGGGATCTGTAGATGACACGGTTATGGGGGGGGGGGATCTGTGCCACTCTGTGGATGACACTGTTAGGCTCCATTCAAACGTCCGTAACAGTGGCAATGTGCGGGTCCGCATTTTTTTTTCGGGAACGTCGTGCTACCCTATAGAAATGAATGGGTCCGCAATTCTGTTACGCAAATTTTCGGATGTGTGAATGGGGCCTTATAGGGAGAGGGATCCCGATATGACACTGATATGGGGTGGATCTGTGGATGACACATAGCATAAGATGCTATAAACGGTATGTGTCATCCACAGATCCCCCTCCATAAGTGTCATCCACAGATCCCCAGGCAGCTAGGAGATGTTGAAATCTGAGTGATTGTTTTTTTTTTTCCCTATTGCGGTTTTAGGTATTGGGTAAAGTATTGCAGCATTTCTAAGCATACTTGTGTAAATGTATCGTTGTTATAGCTGCCCCCCTACTTTTGTCCTGGCCCCCAGTGTGCCCCCCCAAAATTTGAAAGCTAGAGACGCCACTGTACAGTAGGCACTAGGCATGATAAGTGCATCACTTCATCTGCCTCTCTTCTTACCAATATGAGTCCAATCTTTATGCTCCCTAGCAAATTGAAGCCTTTTTTTCTGGTTTGCCTCACTGATTAGTGGTTTTCTTACAGCTACACAACTGTTCAGTCCCAATCCCTTAAGTTCCCTTCGCATTGTGCATGTGGAAATGCTCTTACTTTCACTGTTAAACATAGCCCTGAGTTCTACTGTTGTTTTTCTTTGATTTGATTTCACCAAACGTTTAAGTGATCGCCAGTCATGATCATTCAGGATTTTTTTCCCGCCACATTTCTTCCTCGAATACGATGGGTCCCCACTATCCTTCCAGTTTTTAATAATGCATTGGACAGTTCTTAACCTAATTTTTGTAGTTTCTGCAATCTCCTTAGATGTTTTCTCTGCTTGATGCATGCCAATGATTTGACCCTTCTCAAACAGACTAAGGCCTCATGCACACAACAGTTTTTTTTCACGGTCCGCAAAAACGTGGTCCGTAGGTCCGTGATCCGTGACCGTGTTTTCGTCCGTGGGTCTTCCTTGATTTTTGGAGGATCCACGGACATGAAAAAAAAGTCGTTTTGGTGTCCGCCTGGCCGTGCGGAGCCAAACGGATCCGTCCTGAATTACAATGCAAGTCAATGGGGACGGATCCGTTTGACGTTGACACAATATGGTGCCATTTCAAACGGATCCGTCCCCATTGACTTTCAATGTAAAGTCTGGAGTTCTTTTATACCATCGGATTGGAGTTTTCTCCAATCCGATGGTAATGCGCCGCACAGACCTTTCACTTACCAGTAGGTGGAGCTCCCGGCCGGACACAGACATCGCAGCAGCAAGCAGGTAAGTATGAATCTTCTACTGTTGTACTATTGCTAAGTAACCATGGCAGTAGCGTCCTGGTTGCCATGGTTACCGATCGGAGCCCCAGCGATTAAACTGGGACTCCGATCGGAACTCCTCTGCCACCAATGATGGGGGGAATGGGAGGCCGCACACTGCCACCAATGTTGTTACTGCTATAGAGGGAGGGGGGGGGCGATGGTGGTTGGCACACTGTGCCACCAACGATTTAATACAATAGAGGGAGGGAGGGGGGGGGGGCGATGGTGGGCGCACACTGTGCCACCAACGATATTCAAACTGGGGAGGGGGGGGGGTCTGCCCCCTGCTGCCTGGCAGCCCTGATCTCTTACAGGGGAATATGATAGTACAATTAACCCCTTTAGGTGCCGCACGGATCCGTCCTGAATTACAATGCAAGTCAATGGGGACGGATCCGTTTGACGTTGACACAATATGGTGCCATTTCAAACGGATCCGTCCCCATTGACTTTCAATGTAAAGTCTGGAGTTCTTTTATACCATCGGATTGGAGTTGCCATGGTTACTTAGCAATAGTACAACAGTAGAAGATTCATACTTACCTGCTTGCTGCTGCGATGTCTGTGTCCGGCCGGGAGCTCCACCTACTGGTAAGTGAAAGGTCTGTGCGGCGCATTGCTAAAGAACTGTCACTTACCAGTAGGAGGAGCTCCCGGCCGGTCACATACATCGCAGCAGCCAGCAGGTAAGTATGAATCTTATACTGTTGTACTATTGCTAAGTAACCATGGCAACCAGGGCTGCAGTAGCTTCCTGGTTGCCATGGTTACCGATCGGAGCCCCAGCGATTAAACTGGGACTCCGATCGGAACTCCGCTGCCACCAATGATGGGGGGGGGGGGAATGGGAGGCCGCACACTGCCACCAATGTTGTTACTGCTATAGAGGGAGGGGGGGCCGATGGTGGTGGCACACTGTGGCCAACGATTTATTACAATAGAGGGAGGGAGGGGGGGCGATGGTGGCGGCACACTGTGCCACCAACGATTTATTACAATAGAGGAAGGGAGGGGGGGGCGATGGTGGGCGCACACTGTGCCACCAACGATTTCTAACATTAGAGGGAGGAAGGGGGGCCCGATGGGGGGTGCACACTGTGCCACCAACGATATTCAAACTGGGGAGGGGGGGGGGGTCTGCCCCCTGCTGCCTGGCAGCCCTGATCTCTTACAGGGGAATATGATAGTACAATTAACCCCTTTAGGTGCCACACCTGAAGGGGTTAATTGTGCTATCATATCCCCCTGTAAGAGATCGGGTGCTGCCAGGCAGCAGGGGGCAGTCTTGTACAAAGTTTGCAGTGTATTCTAACTAGAAGCGTCCCCATCACCATGGGAACGCCTCTGTGTTAGAATATACTGTCGGATCTGAGGTTCACGAAGTAGCTCATATCCGACAGTATATTCTAACATAGAGGCGTTCCCATGGTGATGGGGACGCTTCAAGTTAAAATATACCATCGGATTGGAGAAAACTCCAATCCGATGGTATAAAAGAACTCTAGACTTTACATTGAAAGTCAATGGGGACGGATCCGTTTGAAATGGCACCATATTGTGTCAACATCAAACGGATCCGTCCCCATTGACTTGCATTGTAATTCAGGACGGATCCGTTTGGCTCCGCACGGCCAGGCGGACACCAAAACGACTTTTTTTTCATGTCCGTGGATCCTCCAAAAATCAAGGAAGACCCACGGACGAAAAAACGGTCACGGATCACGGACCCACGGACCCCGTTTTTGCGGACCGTGAAAAAAAACTGTCGTGTGCAGGAGGCCTTAGGCTACTTTCCCACTTGTGTTCGGGGCGGATCCGTCTGGTGTCTGCACAGACGGATCCGCTCCTATAATGCAAACAATGGGATCCGTTCAGAACGGATCCGTCTGCATTATATTTCAGAAAAAATTCTAAGTCTTAAAGTTAGTCAGACGGATCCGTCCAGACTTTGCATTGAAAGTCAATGGGGGACGGATCCGTTTGAAATTGCACCATATTGTGTCAACTTCAAACGGATCCATCCCCATTGACTTACATTGTAAGTCTGGATGGATCTGTTTGGCTCCGCACGGCCAGGCGGACACCCGAACGCTGCAAGCTGCGTTCGGGTGTCCGCCTGCTAAGCGGAACGGAGGTCAAACGGAGCCAGACTGATGCATTCTGAGCGGATCCGCATCCACTCAGAATGCATTAGGGCTGGACGGATCCGTTCGGGGCCGCTTGTGAGAGCCTTCAAATGGAACTCGCAAGTGGAACCCCGAACGCAAGTCTGAAAGTAGCCTAACATCTTTTCCACGACCACGAGATGTGTCTTTCGACATGGTTGTTTAAGAAATGAGAAGCAACTCATTGCAGCAGTTGGGGTTAAACAACTTGTTGCCAGCTGAAAGATAATCGCCCATGCAGTAATTATCCAATAGGAGGCTCAGACCTATTTGCTTAGTTAAATCCAGGTGACGACTTTTTTGTTGTTGGACAGGCAGTGTAGTTCTACCACTTTACAAATCACTAGTCACACCGTAAATGGAGTATTGTGTTCATTTCTGGGCACCAGTACACAAGAAAGACGTAGTAGATCTTGAACGGATTGAAAGGCGTGCAACTAAAGTAATAAATGGAATGGGTTTACTATATTTCGTTTAGAAAAAAGACAGCTCAGGTGATCTAATAACTATGAATAAATATCTCTAAGGGCAAATTTATAGAAATTGAGTGCATTTTGAACCACCTGAAGGTCAGAAAATGAAATCTGTACCTACTATGCCGCTTTGCACTGGAGTAGATTTGCACAAAAAATATGCTATTTTCTGGCCTTTACCTTAATTTGTCCCAAAAAAGAGACCACGCCTATTTCAGTGATAGGGCCAAACTTTGCTGAATTAGGTGCAATTGCGCATGCAATGATTTGCAACAATTTTTGGTGCACCTTGCACCCAGAAGTAGCACAAATACATTGATTAATATGGGCTCATGCAATTTACTGTTTATCTCTGTACTATGCAAGGAGCTGCAGCATGGCCCATAAATGTAATGGGGTCATGCTGCAGTTCCATGCTGGGAACACCTCTGCATGGTAGCCCTTAAGCTGCTTCATAGTCAGAATTCTGGCATTTGAACCACTAGCAATGACTTTATGAGACGGTAATACTCCTTTGAATTTCGGTTAGAGTGGAGTATAGAATGAGGAGGGAGTATGAACTTGGACATATATAGTTACCAAGGATTTCATGCGTAATTAAGTGTAATTGCTGTCAAAACTGGCTTCTCCTGTCTACCCAGTGATTGACAGATTTCCCTTTATACACCATGTTTCACTCTGTGTGGGTAGGGGAGACAGGATCACTCCGTGAGAATGGATGGCATTGCAGGGCTTTTTTAAAGCATCCAATCCTAGAAAATGATATATCTCTAAATACATTACCCTTCCTGTATATTGTGCTCCCCTCAGATAGCTCAACATAGGAAAGCTGAAAGATCTGCTCTAATTTTCTTAAAATATTTGCCATCTGTTATTAACAACCTTGGTTTAAATTGACAAATAGATATATTGATGTGGAAAGACTGTGCTCACTGATGTATTTCATCTGTATGCCACTGTGTGAATTGCCAAGAAACTGATTAATATTTGAAATATCTAGCTCCCATGTGCATTAAAAATGCTTGCATAAATAATTATTCATCTCATTAGTAACTTTAGCTTGTAAAACAAGTGGCAAGTTAACTTTGATGGCGCTTAAAGCTTTTTTCGGCTGACGACTGATAATATGTATAAGAATAGAGCAGTCTCTTTTGACTAACTTTTCTTTTATCTGTACCTCAATTATACTCATTACGTATTCCAAACTTTAATGCTTTTTACAGGTTATAGATTTGGATTAATTATTAGCATTATTATTGCTGTTAGTGTCTAAATACTATCCACATCTACATACAGAACCTTCTTCTCCCTACATTTGCATTATGGCCACCTGACATAACATGTTTTAGGCCTCATTTACACTTCAGTGTTTGGTTAGTGATTTGTGACCCAAAACCAGAAGCAGAACCTACACCGAGATAAGGTATAATGGGAAGATCTGCACCTGTGCTGTGGTTTGGAGCTGCAGTGGTGTAGCGTGGGGGGGCCGTTGCCCCGGGCGCCAAATTGTTGGGGTGCCAGGCAGCAGGCAGTATAATGAGGGTGATGGAAGCCTATGGCTCCCATCCCCTATGTTCTGCCTCATAGACTTCAAGCCAGGCCTGAAGCCTATGAAGCAGTAGAATAGCGCCGGAGATTGCTATTACATCACCGTGACCTCCAGCGCCGGGTCTCGCGAGATGATGTGATGACGCGGCGCAGGAGGGCATGGTGATTTGTTCCTGACCATCTGCGCCGGGACGCCCGAGCGAAGGCTACAAGAGGATGAAGAGAGGTGAGTATTATTTTTTTTTTAAATGTAAGTACAAACCGGATTCCAAAAAAGTTGGGACACTAAACAAATTGTGAATAAAAACTGAATGCAATGATGTGGAGATGGCAAATGTCAATATTTTATTTGTAATAGAACGTAGATGACAGATCAAACGTTTAATCCGAGTAAATGTATCATTTTAAAGGAAAAATACGTTGATTCAAATTTTCACGGTGTCAACAAATCCCCAAAAAGTTGGGACAAGTAGCAATAAGAGGCTGGAAAAAGTAAATTTGAGCATAACGAAGAGCTGGAAGACCAATTAACACTAATTAGGCCAATTGGCAACATGATTGGGTATAAAAAGAGCTTCTCAGAGTGGCAGTGTCTCTCAGAAGCCAAGATGGGTAGAGGATCACCAATTCCCACAATGTTGTGCAGAAAGATAGTGGAGCAATATCAGAAAGGTGCTACCCAGCGAAAAATTGCAAAGACTTTGCATCTATCATCATCAACTGTGCATAACATCATCCGAAGATTCAGAGAATCTGGAACATTCTCTGTGCGTAAGGGTCAAGGCCGTAAAACCATACTGGATGCCCGTGATCTCCGGGCCCTTAAACGACACTGCACCACAAACAGGAATGCTACTGTAAAGGAAATCACAGAATGGGCTCAGGAATACTTCCAGAAACCATTGTCAGTGAACACAATCCACCGTGCCATCCGCCGTTGCCAGCTGAAACTCTTCAGTGCAAAGAAGAAGCCATTTCTAAGCAAGATCCACAAGCTCAGGCGTTTTCAAAGGGCCAGGGATCATTTAAAATGGAGTGTGGCAAAATAGAAGACTGTTCTGTGGTCAGACGAGTCATGATTCAAAGTTCTTTTTGGAAATCTGGGACGCCATGTCATCCGGACCAAAGAGAACAAGGACAACCCAAGTTGTTATCAACGCTCAGTTCAGAAGCCTGCATCTCTGATGGTATGGGGTTGCATGAGTGCGTGTGGCATGGGCAGCTTGCATGTCTGGAAAGGCACCATCAATGCAGAAAAATATATTCAGGTTCTAGAACAACATATGCTCCCATCCAGACGTCATCTCTTTCAGGGAAGACCCTGCATTTTTCAACAAGATAATGCCAGACCACATTCTGCATCAATCACAACATCATGGCTGCGTAGGAGAAGGATCCGGGTACTGAAATGGCCAGTCTGCAGTCCAGATCTTTCACCTATAGAGAACATTTGGCGCATCATAAAGAGGAAGGTGCAACAAAGAAGGCCCAAGACGATTGAACAGTTAGAGGCCTGTATTAGACAAGAATGGGAGAGCATTCCTATTTCTAAACTTGAGAAACTGGTCTCCTCGGTCCCCAGACGTCTGTTGAGTGTTGTAAGAAGAAGGGGAGATGCCACACAGTGGTGAAAATGGCCTTGTCCCAACTTTTTGGGGATTTGTTGACACCATGAAATTCTGATTCAACATATTTTTCCCTTAAAATGGTACATTTTCTCAGTTTAAACTTTTGTTCCGTGATTTATGTTCTATTCTGAATAAAATATTAGAAGTTGGCACCTCCACATCATTGCATTCAGTTTTTATTCACGATTTGTATAGTGTCCCAACTTTTTTGGAATCCGGTTTGTACTAGGGGCACTATGGAAGTGGGGGAAAGAATGTGGGCCATTACATATTATACAGAGGGGCCAATATATTTTATAAAAAGCGGCCATTATATATTATAATTATACAGGGGGACTAATTTATATTATACAGAGGGGCCATTATAAATTATACAGAGGGGCCATTATATTTAATAATTATACAGGGGTCCATTATATATTATACAGAGGGGCCATTATACATTATAATTATACATTACATTAATAATGGGCCCTCTGTATAATTTTAATATATAATGGTCCCCCTATATAATTATTATATATAATGGCCCCCCTGTAATATTAGGATATATAATGGCCCCCTCTGTTTTATTATTACATATATATAATGGCCCCTCTGTAAAATTATTATATATAATGACCCCCCTCCCAGTATTATTATAATATATAATGGCCCCCTCATTATTAGGATATATAATGGCCAATTATGAAGAAGTAGTGAGATCCAGCTTCCCATAAAAAAAAATCTTTATTTACTACAAGTACAGTCTACGCGTTTCGGACCTCCACATATTGGTCCCTCATCTTGACATACAGAAATAAAAATAGATCCCCATGGGGTGGGTCAAAAACAATTAAGTAATTCCCATCACATGTTAACCAAAACCTGAAAAAATAGCGATCCAAAAGGGATCCTATATATTAAAGACATTCTATCGATATTTAAGGACCAAATCATATTTCCTGTTCAAACCATTTGGTACACAGCTCCCTAATTTAAACATCCTAAAGGGGCGTGTCTACAGGTTGGGGGGGGGGGGGTGCAATACATGGCTTGCCCCGGGTGCTGTCAACCCACGCTACACCACTGTTGACCCGCACCTGGTTTTGGCTAATACATCGCTGTTGGAAATCACTGACCAAACACTGAAGTGTGAACGAGCCCTTAAGCAAATCAGTCAGGTGATTTTTGTTGCCCTGTCTGATAGCAGGATATGACAGGGAGAAGCTGAACTCTGTGATATATAGATTTATATGATTTGGAGCTGGATTTAGTAACATAGTTTATAAGGCTGGAAAAATACATCTGTCCATCCAGTTCGGCCTGTTATCCTGCAATTTCTTAGTATAAAGCAGAGTAAATCATGACAGGACTCCTACGTGATATAGTAATAGTCCAGATTACTCCACACACACCTGACAGGTTCACTTTCAATACTTGCCGATTGCTGGATGACTTAAAGCATTCAGTAGATCTGTATGTAACTCTGACGCTACTGATCATCCTTGCTTAGCCTGCATCCACACAGAGATCATGTCGCTCCTCATAGAGAAGGCAGAGATGGTTTATTACTCAGCGAAATGAGCTTGTGTACTTGAGTAAGTGCTCATGACTGATGCTGGGCAACTGCAGGAGTTCCTGGGTTTTATCAGATCAGCTATTGAGTGAGTCTCCAGAGGCAATAAACAGAAGACTTTTTCAAATGATTGCTGTCCTGTGTATTCTGTGTTGTAGCAGCAGTTATGCGAGCAGCACTGCTACCGGTGGGAAAGAATCCTTCTCTCACAGCAGAAAGTTCTATTAATATTATTTATTGAAACACTATTTATTCCATGGCGCTTTACATATGAAAAGGGTTGTACACACATAATATAAAACAACTACAATAAGCGTAAAAAAGATGAGTTACATATCTGAAAAACAAATTAACTACTGAACTACTTCCAGATGATGACCAACATATAACAAACTGCTATTGACAGTGTTAGCACTATTTTATTGCACTTTCATTTTCGTTTATGATTTACTGCATCATCCCAAAACAAACAGGTACTATCATACTGGTATTAGTATATTTCCATAGCTAAGGAATGTGCAGTTACAAGACCACTTGGTTGATATAGATGTAAGCCCCAAAGTTGGAACCCTGCACCTATAGCCCTTTCACATGGTGGTGTATAGTTCAGTAAGACAAAAGCAGGAGTGGGCCCAAATTACAAAATAGGTGCAAATCTTTCCACAATACTTTTTTCTCTTTATGGCTACTCCTAGTTTTGGCATATAAACACTGATGCAGAATACTGACTACAATATGCAAATATGATAGAGGATTAGGGAAATTATCGGGGATGAGTATACATACAAGTGCTTATTCTCGAAATTTGCCCTGTGTAAAACAGCTGCTAATCAGCCAATAAACAGGTGAACAGGGATGTGCTATGACTTTTTATGGGGACGAGTGATCTCAATAACAATCATTCATCCCCATTCAGGGGAGATGATTGCTGAATTTAAATGCAGTTATCACCTCTGTTTAACAATCCGGCAATGGGGATATTTGGAGATAATTGCCATCTAACAAGACCTTAAAGGCTATGTACACCGTCAGAGTCAAATTTTTTATGATTGCATTTTACTAATTTTGGGCTGAAAAGCATTTTTCAATTGGTCTTTGGTCTTTATAAAAAAATATTGAGCCGTTCTGTCACAGAGAGTTAACTGTTTATCTAGCTATTTTATGCCGGTCATCTAATAAACCTTATCTATGATTTACTAAGAGGTCATAAACACTTACTTAAGACACATTCTTATCAGTAAGATAAGAACTATGCTATAATGAGTGTTTATAATGTCAGAGAGTAGAGATAGCTGGCTGACAGAGCAGAGAGAAAATTTAGATACCACTATTAGAGCATCTCAGCCCTGTACCGAAAAAATGGCTCCATATTTTTAATAAAGGCCAATGTAAAACATTATTTTTAGCTCAAAATGAGTACAATGCAATAATAAAACAAACTGCCCCCAAAGGTGTACATAGCCTTTAAGTCTGCTTAACTTATTCACAATAAGATTGCTTGTCACAAACCAGGCACACCTAAATGTTCTGGAGTATTGGTTATCTAGATAGAAGTTGGCAGAAAAGCTTGTGTATTGCTGGTAAATACATGCAATATATCAAATAATAGTGCATTTAACATTTGTGGATACATTTTTTTAGTTTATGTAGATCAATTATAGCAAAAACTCTAAAAGTCTATTTTTATAATTTTTCTTTATTATCAGAGACTTTTCACTTTTTATTGCCATATAATAATAGGTGGTTGTATTGTGAACTAGGCCTTACTGACATGTCAGTATTTCATGTCTGTGGACAGTACACAGATCCATTGATTTTAATGTGTTCATTTACACACTCGTTCATTAACACAGGCAGAAAATGGAAGCATTGTCTACTTTGGGCCATGTTGCAGACCTATCACATCCATTCAAGTGTATGGGTCAGTGAAAACCACAGTAGACTATGTTATCCAGTAAGATTTCCCAGCCAGCAAGAAAATTTTAATTTAACATAATTTATAACTTTTTCACTGTAAGGACTTAGGAAACGTACAAATAAATCCCTTCTGCATCTTTAGACAGATCTTTAAATTAAAGTGATGGCATATCCTGAGAATTAAGGGGGTGCAGGGTGGTTTAATGCAGTGTCTCCTTTACAGTTTTCCTACCTGCAGGTGTACTATAGCACAGCCCTGTTCACTTCATGAGATGGGAAAACAGCATTACGTATGTAAGGTTATTTTATCATTTTGTAACTTCTTGACTCTGTATTGTTATACAATGTTCTTATTCTGATATGTACTACTCACTTTGTGGATATTGGTGATATTTTTATAGCTGATAAAAACATGGAATAACTATTGTTATACGTGCATGATACATGATGTCTGTTTACTATTTGCAGCATACTCAACCAAACTCAATAGGTTCCCCATCTTTCATTTTCATGATGACATGAAAGATCTCTGTATCAGCGCTGTGAGCTCGAACACAACCAAAGCTACTCTGTATGCTTTGAATGTCTGGAGGTACTGGTGTATGACCAGGGGACTTAAAGACTGTATGGACTTTACCAAGGTGAGTTTACACATCGACAGGTTGCAATGGTCAATCTAGAGATCTGTCTCAGGATATTTATTTGTAACTATAACAAGATGGCATCTGCTATATCTGGAGTCGCATAGACAGGGATTCTATACTGTAAGAGTAGTGAGAGTATGGAATCTGTAAGGGAATCTGTCACCAATATTTGGCCTATATAGGCAATGCTACGGTGCTGTTGTGCACTGAAATATGGTTTAAAAGATAGTTTTGGTATTCTTTTGTGCATTTGCTATCACCAGAAAATGATGTTTGTGCCTATATGCAAATTTCCAAACTTCCAAAGAGCCTAAGCCTGCCTATTTAATGAGCTCAAGCCACCTATTTAGAGAGCCTAGTACTTCACCAGTGCACTCCTAACTTCCTGCGATGTCACCAATGCCCTCCCCTTCTGCCTTTGAGGTTGCCTCTCTCCCTGGGTCTGTGCACAGCAGTACATAGTAAGAGCATTGGCCCAACTGTATGTACTGCATTGGCCTCGTCACTGTAGGAGTGCCGCAGTCTTGCAGTGACGGAGCCAATAGCGCTGCTCATATGCCATATGCAGTACATACAGTGAGGTACATGCCCTTACTATGTACTGTGGTGCGCAGGTCCCCTATAGTTCCATTGCACAACAGAATCGTAGCATTACTTATATAGGCCAAATATTGGCGACAGATTCCCTTCAAATAGTCTGTCCCCACTAATAATAGCTAATGGTCTAGGGCAGTGATGGCTAACCTTGGCACTCCAGCTGTGGTGAAACTACGACTCCCAGCATGCTCCATTTATTTCTATAGAGTTCTAAGAGCAGCCAAGCAAGGGGGGCATCTTGGGAGTTGTAGTTTTACCACAGCTGGAGTGCCAAGGTTAGCCATCACTGGTCTAGGGCACTAATGGCTAACATCCAGCACTCCAGCTGTGGTGAAACTACGACTCCCAGCATGCTTCATTTATTTATTTGGAGTTTTGAGAACAGCCAAGCAAGTGTAGATCTTGGGAGTCGTACCACAGCTGGCGTGCCGGAGGTTAGCCATCACAGGTCTAAGGTTTTAGCAGATGTTGGTTGTCCAGATGGCCATATCTGAAGTTTGTTCCCCTAATTTGAGGACAGTTAGAAACTACCATATAGAAGTTTAAATTCCCTTTTATCTCCAGGGCTCTGGTTAGAATAGTTCTGGAAGCCATACCACTCCTGGTATACCACACTTATTCCAGTGCAGATCCTAAAATGTGCAGCTAAACTTAGGTCCTTTGAAATATAGAGTACAAATGGTCTGTACCAATATTGTTCATATTTCTTATATAGTGTTTTATTGTAATCTACCAGTAAAGTGGTTGCAAAAGAGAGGTGGTTTTTGATGACTACTTCACTTTCAGCTAATAAACTGGGGTGGAGAAAGAGTTGTCATTCTTGTGGTCACCCTCAGCTTTCTATGTCCTTGATTCATATATTGCCCTTTGTCCTAGCAAACCAATATAATTGTATTTTTGATTAATTGTCAGTAATCTTCAGTGTTTAGATCCATACTCATCTGCTTAGGCTGCCTTGTGGATACCCCTATCCTGGTGTTCTGTTTTAGTTTTAATATGATCAGTTTTGTAAAAATCCTCATCTTTGATCAGTACAGCATTTGTTCTTGCTTTGTGTTTAAGGTCCCCGCAGTTAAGCTGAATGAGCTTCTGGAAGATTTTTACGTGACTGTGAAAAAAACTGATGGATCTGATTTTTTGGCTACATCTCTCCATGCAATACGCAGAGGCTTAGACCGCATTCTGAAGAATGCTGGAGCTGGCTTCTCTATCACCAGCAGTGTCTTCAATTCCTCCTCACAGAAACTCAAGGAAAAACTAAGAATGCTTAACAAAGCTGGAATGTCAGGTTCCCGGTCACGCAATATTGTCTACTTCACGCTAGCAGATGAAGAGGAAATGTGGAGAATTGGGTGTTTAGGTGATGACGGGCCTGTGCCACTGCTGTCTTCAGTGGTAAAATACAATAGTCAGTTTCTAAACATGAGGACTTTGCAGGAGCATGCAGATCTAATGTATGGCGACATCGAATTGCTGACGGATGGAAATAATCAATCTTTTTTTGCTAGAACAGACAGCGTTAAAAGAGACAAACAAGCAAACCCTAATAAGATGTGCTACGGACAGATTTACCATGAACATTCAAAAGGACCCAGACGGTGTCCCTACTGTCTTCTGTATAAGTACATGTATACCCATCGTCCACCATCTCAGATAGAAGCAAATACACCATTTTACCTGACTGCACGGAAAGAGGTCAGTGGAATGGAAAATGTCTGGTATGAGGAACAGAGAATGGGGCTTAGATCTCTACGTGGCGTTGTCCCAAAGCTGGCAAAACGTGTTAAGTTAGACCAATGTGACAATTACACTTTTGTTTCATTTACACAGACATTCAGAAAGTTTGGTCCCATCAACAATTATTAAGAATTACACAACACACTCAATAGGTTACTTGCACAATGATGACCAGCAGGATATTCTAAAGAACATGTCAAAGTCGTGTCATTGACCTCGAGCCAGACCTACACTTTGTCATACAATTTCTTTTTTGTAAACTGTTCACTATTGTTTGGATTAGGTTAACACGAATCTCACATTATAACCTGTGATCATTTTTCAAGCATGTTAAATAAAAAATAGTGCCTTTTCACAACCACATAAGAAGACCACATAATAGGGAGAGTGAAAATACTTCACAATAGCACAACTTTCTCAGAGCTACTATGTAATACAATAAATACTTGTTATGTGATATTTCACAGATATTCATGAAAGACATTACTAAGTCTGTTTGGTACCTCTAGTAATACAACTGTTAATGTTGAGGAGCCCCATAGCATCCTTTTTACACACTGATATTAGTGAGCCTACCGGCTAGGTCGTCTCTTACTTTCTTGTCTTTACTATTAATGTGATATACAACAGTACTAGAGAAAGAGGCCATGCCTACCACTCCACTGGGAGACTTACCAGCAATACACAACTTTGATTAATACAATAGCAACATATTTAACACGCCTTTTACTATAGCTCATGAACATAATCTTTTGTTTTGCATTTTAATCCAGACAGACTAGACTCTATTGCATAGGATTTACCATCGTTATACAATAAACCTGGGCCTACAAATTGCCTCTTATTCTGATATTGTCTGGGTTCCTACAGTAAATTTAGAGACCCAGCACATATTTGCAGACCTGTTGGAACCCACTTTAAAAAGGGAATGTGTTGTGATTTTAGTTTCATCAATTAGGTGATAAATAATGAGTTTGATATTAAAGAAGCACTCCAGGATTTTTTCCCCCATATATTTCAGGATAGGCCTTTATTAAAGAATAAGATGCAGACTGTTGTGTTTGCCTTGCGTATACCTGTTTTATATAATGTGCTATTAGTCGATTGTCCATCGACTTGATTCCTTCTCCCCCTAGATATGGTTTTCCTAATCAATTCCACATTTCCCATCATGCCTGGCTTTGTAAAGACAGAGGAGACGGAGTCTTACCACAGTGCACAGTGCAGCCATGACACAGAGCTGCTGTCGCCTCACACTGCAGGGTCTCCATGTTTTCCTATGTGATACAGCTTCAGGCTGTCTGTTCTCTTTGCTCTGTCATCTATCTCTCCCCTGTCAGCGCTTACATGTAGGAGGCAGGAAAAACTGTGTAAAGCTATATCATAGAACTACATTGGAGAGTCAGCACACACAGATGGCATAGACAGGCAGGTAGTGTGAGCTGGGAGTTTTATATGCCACAAGACCAGGAGGAGCAGAGGATGGGAGTGGTAGTGGCTCTGTCTGTAACAGTCAATGACAGTGACAACCCTCACACTGATGCTCCATAGGGCCAGGGCAGTGAAAGGAGGGTGCACCCTTTCTTCAATCGGGGCACACCTTTATGTTGGGGCTCCTGCCTGATGGTAGTTGGGGTGCTCTTGACGTTATAGGTTTAGTGGGATTGCAAGGCAGGGGTGTAGGGTGCACTGTCCAGCATATGGTGCCTGAGTCAGTAACCAGGCCAGATGTATAAAACAAACGTTACTCTTTACTAAAGTGCAGAATGGGAATTGTAGTATATCCAATGGCATCAAACACAGTTCCAAATAATTCACAGTGCAAATCTCCCAGATAGTAATGTATGGATTTGAGTAAGGAAGGGAATTATAGTACTCTTTCCTCTGTATCTGCCCAGAATCTGTGGCTGGCAATATTATGTTTGCAGTGATGGCTGTAATTTCCAACTGAGGGATACAGGAATAAGATATGACTGGCCAGGTCGTGTCTAAATATGAAGGGTCTATGTCCCTCTCTTACTGCAGTAAAGTCAGTAGTTTTGATCAGCAAATATTGTAGTGCTTAGCCATGCAGATTCTGCACCTTTTTGGTTCTTTTCTTTATCACTATCTGAGGTACTGTAGAAATGGTGAGGTCTTTCCCTCTGTATATAATCCTCAGGCAGGGGCGTAGCTAAAGGCTCATGGGCCCTGGTGCAAGAGTTAGACTTGGGCCCCCCTTCCCTCAGTGCTTTGTGTGTCTTCTTATGCAGCACAAGGGTATTTGGGCCCCCTCAGGCTCCTGGGCCCGGTAGCGACTGCTACCTCTGCACCCCCTATAGCTACGCCCCTGTCCTCAGGTGATTCTATGTAACTTTGGTCCAGTCCTGTGAGGAGTAGAGTACATAGCACAGCTCCCCCTTCCTCCTCTAACTCTAGACAACAAACTAGACTCTAGACTGAGATAGTGAAGGACCCAGGAGCTACACCTAACTTCTTGCAGGGGTAATTAACCTCATCTCATCCATGCAAAAGCTATACTTGGTATTATACAATGTATTAATACATTAAATAGCAAGAACAGTTTGCACGTACCCTGTTCTGCTGGGGTACTGCATCTATAACTGTAGCTAATCACTGTATACACTTACCTACTATATATCTGCAGCCCTGGTCCTTTAGTCTGAGGAGACATTATATCTTCAGCAGAATAGACCTGCCAGGAGCAATTTAAATGGGGATGATGTCATCATGTATCTCACACAGAGAGACAGCTGGGAGACTGACCACTGCTGTCTACACATGAGAGCAAGCTCGGGGCTGGTGGTAAGACTTGAGGTCACATGACCAGGTTCCCATAATGAGAAGGTTCAAAATGTATGGATGCAACTGGGTTAGGTTGTAGCAAATTAGACTGCTAGAATACTGGTGGTGAGTTACATATGAATAATATATGTAATATAAAAAAAAAATATATGGAGTGTTTCTTTAATTTGAAATATTGCAATTATTATTATTTTTTTATTCATAAAGACTACCTTAGGGACGGCCATATTGGAGACATACACTTCCATTAAGTACTGTCAGTATAGACATATCAACAGTGTATGTGCACTTTATGGCAGTTGAAATGAACAGGATTTAATTGACAGAAAAATGTCATAGATTTTTTATAGTCTGCAGGAAGTCATAGAATATAATCTACTCCCCCAAAGAACAAAGGTGTGATAGGGGAGCTAGCCAGCCATCTAGCCATCCAGCAGTACAAAACAGATGTTAATAAATAACCCACCCTCTAATAATAATGAACTGATTCCACTCATCTTGCATCGACATACAGCAAAGCTAAAGGGAGCTACAGCATCAAACACAAATATCAGTTTATTGCAGATGCTTTAGCTTCAAAATTTTAATATTTAAAGGGGTTCTCTGAGATCTTCATATTGATAGTCTATCCTCAGGATAAGCCATCAATATCAGATCGTCGGGGGTCCAACTCCAGGCACCCCCGCCGATCACCTGCATGAAGAGGCTGCAGCCTAAGCACATGGCCTAAGCATAGCTCAGTTTCATTCAATGGGAATGGGGCTGAGCTGTGATACCAAGCACAGCCACTATCCAATGGACACTGCTGTGCTTGGTAAGCCGTGAGGAGCCCCTGATAGGACATGTCGTATCTTTTGTGGTGTGGAGGCATGGACCCCGAAGCCCACGAAAGGGCTTCTGAGTGTTTCCATGCGTCTGCACCGAAACAGATAGGACATGTCTTTTGCCATATCTTGCGGACCGCTGACCCTTTCTAAGTTAATTTGCGGTCCACAACATGGGCCCGACGACCATACAGTCTTGTGAATGGGCCCTAATGTGTACTATATAATTTTCTGATGATACATTCCCTTTAAGTATCTTACACTAATTTATGCCACAGTACAGTAAATTTTACCTGACACTTGAAACACTATGATTATAAGACCCCAAGCAACTTTCTTCACTTGAATGGGTCTGAGCTGTGCCTAGGCCACGTGACCGATTGGTCATGACGTCACTGTACTAGGATAAGCACCAAGAAGGCCGCAGCACTCTCAGGAGCTCAAAGACTTTCTCAAACAGCTGACTAGTGGGAGTTCCGTATATCAGACCCCCACCGATCAGATGCTGATTGGTTACAAAGAGTCAGATAACTCCTTAAAAAATCACATCTGCAAGAATTAGATTTTGTACTTGAATATTAAATGTTGCATTACCAAATTATGCAGGAGCACAAAAGATTTCCCTGGTAGGACAAGAAGGAGCAGAGGAGCAGGATATTTATCTTCTGATGGGAACCAAACTATACAGTAGATCCACTGTAGAGCACCAGTTTGAACAGCTTTTAATTTTTAGCTCTAAATATACTTTCCTTCCTTTTTCAGAATACTGCATTTTTGTTGTCTTTGTTACCCACTGTGATATACTGAAAAAGATAAGAACATCTTCTATGTGTAGACATTATAGCTTTACTTTCACTGGAAAGTCTGGACAATATGAACATATTGGACAGGACCTTATAGGATAATAAAAGGTTACAAAGAAGTGCCTCAGTTTTGTGTAAATATCCAGATATTATGGTGTGAACTGTTATCTGTCTGTCATCTCATGTCTGGAGGAGAATCTGTTTTCCATGAATTGTACACTGGATCTGCACGCACTGCTGAAGCTTAACAAAAACTACAATGTTCAAGATAATAAAATTTGTTCTGTCTCTGTTCTCTGGGCTCCATATTTTACCCATCCTGGACTTAATCATTCTAAATTAATATGACTGGACAGGGTCCTTTTTGCAGATCTGGTATTCACAGATCTATAGAACTGAAAGGTAGGAAATGCGTAACTACTAGCTAAAGGCAGCTTACCAGGAAATTAACTGATAAATTTCACTTCGGTCTCACGCATATGACCGTACTATGTTTTGCGGTTCGCAAATTGCCCTATGATAGAAATGCCTATTCTTGTCCACAAAACGGACAAGAATAAGACATGTTCTATTCTTTTGCGGGGCTGCGTAACGGAGCAACGGATGGAGACAGCACACAGAGTGCTGTTCACATCTTTTGCGGCACGATTTTAAGTGAATGGATCCGCATCCGAGCCGCAAAAAATGTGGCTTGTATGCAGATCAAAACAACGGTCGTGTGCATGAGGCCTTAGGGTGCTGACACACAGCGCAGTTGTGATGCAGTTTCTGCATCAACAAACATGCATTCAATTAAGCCAGCTTAGCAGCCTCATTAAACCCTGGTGTTCTGCGTAGTAGAAATCATCTAAATGATTTCATTTATTTAAGATGGCTACAATCAAAAACTGCATTGTGAATGCATGTTTGTTGATGCAGTCAAAACTGCGCTGTGTTCCAGCACCCTGCACACAAGCTGTAAGTGTTTTGCGGTGTGCAAATTGCCTTAGGCATTCTGACGTTTTCTTTTTCACTTCAATAGAAATGTCCTGTTCTTGTCTGCAAAACGGGACCGCGGAACAGTCGTGTAGGCAGCACACGGTGTATTGTCCGCATCTTTTGAGGTCCAATTAAAATGAATGGGTCCTTTTCTAATCCCCCAGAAAGCTGGCACACGGCGCAGTTCTGACGCAGTTGAAAACTGTGTGCTCGGTTCTAAACTAGATCAATTCTATAACTGCATTGTGAATGCATGTTTGCTGGGACAATCACAACTGCGCCGCTGCCCGCACCTTAAAGGCTGTATTACATAAAAGATTTTGAAGGCAATTGTCGGGAAGGAAGTGTTCCTTCTCAGCAAACGCCTGCTTGTTAGTTGAGGAGAACCCTGCAATTACATGCAGCGATCTCCTTCACAGTATGGGGAGGAGCGATCGCTAGTGCCATCGCTCGTCCCCATACAGAATCATTATTTGCCAGCAGCAGATTGTGATTAGACACAATTTGTTGCTGGCAAACGATCATTGATTGCCCGACGAACAAGTGTTTGCTCTGCTCGTTCATTGGGTGATGTAGCTGACCATCAGCCAGTTTAATACCAGCCCTAAGGGTGCTGCCACACAAAGCAGTTTTTGAATGTAACCTCAGTAAAATCATTTAGATCAGGAGGGGGGTACACTGCAAGAAACACAAATGTTACTTTGTAACAACTTCTACCACTATGGCTACATCACAGCAGATTCCAGAACCAGGTATTTGTCTGCATCCTGGTCAAATCCATGGTACCCTGCCCCCTCCTGCTTACACCCATGTGTTACACTGAACAGTCAGCTGCCTGGTCACATTGTACCAGAGCCAGCAGAAGATTTCCTTATATTGTACCGTGTCAGCACTACATGACACCCTGGAGCACCTCACTGACACACTGTTGCAACCTGTAGCACTACAAGTCACAGCGTACCCTATAACATCACAGAGATCACAGTATCGCTTTCAGAGAGAAGCCTCATGTGACCACAGGCTACTTTCAGCCATTTTCAGAGTTCTTTCCCCACCCAATGATACTGTACACATACAAACAGAAGAGAGTTACTTAAACCGGTGCAAGTCCTTCAGACATTCCTCGAAATCCATCATCACCTTCTTGTCCCTGGCCTAGCGTTTTGTGAGGTAGGGACAGGCACACAGGCCGCAGAAGTGGACAGGAAGAATAAAACAGTGGCCACTATGTGGCTCTGCTGCACATGTTCTCTCTCCTACAATCCACACAGCAGCTTCCCTGCTCTCCAGTACAGTCAGCGTCTCCAGCTTCTCCCTGCCCACTGCACTTTGAATGGTTCCTGTCCCCACCGTTCAACTCCGGCACCCCTTGTGGCCTGGTATCAAATGATCCATGGCTCAATACTTGTCCATGACCTAGTGGTTGGGGATCGCTGGCATATAAGCTAAAAACAGCAGTCTTTAATTTTTTATTTATTTATTTTTTTACCTTTCACTGTTCAGGATAAGTACATGATCGTTGTAAAGTTCCAGTCATTACGCATGTAGCAATGCAAAATAGGAGGGGATTTTTCTTTTTTTTAGTTGAGCTTTTTTTTTTTACCACTTAACAGGGTTATCCAGAATTTAAACAAAAAAACATGGCTGCTTTCTTCCAATAATAGCATCATACCTGTTCACAGGTTGTGTGCCATATTCCAGCTCTGCCCCATTGACTCCAACAGAAGAGATCTGCAAAACCAGACACAACCCATGGACAGCCATGTTTTTCTTCAGAAGTTCAGGCTATCTACTAGGTAGAAAAGATGGGGGGTGACCCTGGGGGCGTCCAAAATGGGGACAAGAGGTCCAGGGGGGCCAGTGCTCCCCCAATATACCCAAAATGACACCCCTAATGAGAGTAACTCGGCTAAAGCTCCCGAGCATAAATGAGAACAAAGAGAAAATGGAGCTCAAGACGCCAGAAATAGAAATAATTATAAATATTTATTTATGTCGTAAAAAAATTCATCAAGATTACATATAACAAAATGCAATGATACAGGGACAAGAAGAGAACAGGGAAAAAATGGCTAACAGCGCCACCCTGGATGGAAGGCTCTGGTCATGAATGTAAAAAAGGCACAATCAGCGAACTGGGTACATAATATGTTGGTACATAATAATGGCATAATAGCACCGCAGATGTCAATAATTACAGTGGTGAGGGTGAGTCTACAGGTATAGATAGAAAAGATGGGTCAGAATAGAAAAACCCATATCCCAAAGGGCAGAAAGCATCCAGTTTCTAAGTCAATGCCTAATGGCACAATAGAAGTCCATATGAAAAAAACCGGAATGCACATAATAAGGAGGGACTCACCACAATCACGAACCAAGAGAGAACCAGCCAGGATGGCGCCACCCCAACGCGCGTTTCGGCGTACCTTCGTCAGGGGGTAGCGCCATACTGAGGATCAGACATTTTAAAATCATAGTGAACCAATCACACCCCAGCATTTGCTCGTCCCCAGGTGCGCTGTCTCAGGCGCGCAATCACTCCGGGCAAACCACATCCGGACATCCCGAGCCCGGCGTCAAGTCAGTGACACGCCCCCCACGTGACAAGGCACATGATTGGGCGTGAATGACGTATAGACGCACAGGCCCGGGACGCCGGAGGCGGCCCCAGATGACGCGCGCACGCATCACACTAGGGGAGGAGCTGCAGACACCCGTCTGCTGCGATGAAGGCCCAAACCTGAGAGCGCTCCTGCGCACAAGAACAAAGGACAGAAGGAGACCAAAGGGAGGGGAAGGAAAACAGAGAGCAAGAATGCCGAGTGTTATAGGTGGGCAACCAATGTGATGCATACTTGCATGAGTATAAATAACTCAAATACATGCAGTAGTGTGCCCAATACAATAAACGGCATCCGTTGATATACACATATATAGAAGATTATAATATACTTAACAAATGCAAGTACCCACTAAGACAATATATAAAGTGCAAGTGCATGTATGTGCATATTATACATAAATTGGCCTATACATGTCAAAACATTATTGCCCATATCAATAAAATCCTATATATATAGTGTACACCCACAATTTAGTAAGTCTTGAATATTCGGACAATGATGTCACAATAAAACATGAACATGTATAAAGACATATATATAATTCTAAAAATAGACCATATAATAAATTCATAATATAGGAAAGGAGAGAAAAAAAAGTGAGACCAGATGAATGTGGTAGAGGTGATAAACATTACGCATGAAGAGGATCATACCCTGATCCATGTAAGGGTGGAAACTGGTGAACTAAAGAAGTTAATTAAGAGGTTTACAAGAGAACCTATATGTTATTTATGTAAAGTGCAAAGTGCAATATAGCAAAGATGGTAAAAGTGTGGGGAACACCGGGTGAAGAACAGCCTGGAAAGGCATATGTCCGAAAGGTGTGGCAGAACATGAGTGCAGGAAAGTGGGGTGAGAAGAGGAAGTAAATAGAAGGGAAGTCTTGATGCGTCAAGATGTTGGTATAGCTTCAATTGTAGATATTTATAGCTTCAACCATATATTAAGAATGTTCCCAGCCCAATACAGAGGACCAATGAAAGACCCAAACAATCGAGCGTCAAACTACTAGGAGGGTATAATGTAGATGGCTAGTGCACATATAACTATGTATTCTTTATGGATCCAGGATGTATTGCAGATATTCCGAATTCATTGGGACTGGACTGGCCAAAGAAGAAATCAAAGACTGGAACAGACATCGACATCAGCAGAAGCGGTGTCCTAAAGAAGACTCAAAAAATGCTGGGAAGAAGGGAACACATAAAAAGTGAATTAATGACATATGTTCATAAAAATAACATGCTAACTGTTAAAAGAAAATGGAATCCACAGTTGTGGACCCAGCGACTACAGAAAAGCGGAGAACCCCAGATTTTCATTAAGTCCCCTGGGGCGTAACGTCCCCAGGGTCCAAATCCAGCGGCTCTCCCGTTGGGCCAGCCGTTTGGATGTATTACCCGCGCGCAGGTCTACTTGGATGCAATCAATGCCTCTCACTTTGAGGAGCCTAGGATTGCAGGAATGATGTAGTTTAAAGTGTCTTGCTATTGGTTTAGAGATCTCGGTCTCCTCCATTTCCTGTGCCTTCAGAATGTCCCTCACGTGTTCCCTCACGCGGACCCGCAGTTCCCGCGTGGTCAGCCCCACATAGATCATGGGACATGGGCACCGGGCATAGTATACCACCTGAGTGCTGGAACACGTGAGGGAATGCTTAATTCTGAAGGTACTCGTACCAGAAGAGTTCGCAAACTCCAAGGCCCGTTCCATATTTGGGCACGCAGCGCATCTCCCGCAAGATCTGAACCCAATCTTGGGGCCACCCTGTCCGGCAAAAAGTTGGGAGGGGATTGGCTGTAAATAGCCCCTCACCAAATTATCCCGCAGGGTATTAGCCCTGCGTGCCGTGACAAGTGGTCGTGGCGGTAAAATTTTATCCAAAATTGGGTCTGTGCGTAGAATGGGCCAATGTGTGGCCAGACAGGACCTCATATCATCCCAATAAGAGTGGTAGGTGCTGACAAACCGTATATTCCCATCCGGTATTCTTTCTTTTTTAGTCAGTAGCAATTGGGGCTGGCTTAGTTTTTTTGCCCGTCGGTAGGCCTTTTTGATGGATCGATGGCTATATCCTCTCCTGAGAAAACGATCCTTGAGGTCTCTCGCCTGTCTCTCAAATGTTTCATCATCAGAGCATATCCTGCGAATACGCAGGAACTGGCCTACCGGGATCGCCGAGATAGTGCTTTTGGGGTGAAGAGAGGTGGCATGGAGATATGTATTTGCGGCCGTCTCCTTTCGGAAAACATCCGTCCTGAGTTGACCACCACAACCCCTAAACACTGATACATCAAGGAAATCCACCCTTTCTCTATGATGTATATATGTTAACCTGATGTTTTTGGAATTAGTGTTCAGGAGTTTGAAGAAATCCTCAAGTTGTACCTCAGTTCCCTGCCAGATCAAGAAGACGTCGTCTATGTACCGCGCCCATAAAATGGCGCGGTCCATAGCGACGTGTCTATCTGACAGGAACAGGTCCCTTTCCCACAGCCCCAGGAACAGGTTGGCATACGCGGGCGCGCATGCTGCCCCCATAGCTGTCCCCTGGAGCTGCAGGAAAAAGGACCCGTTGAACGAGAAAAAATTCCTCGTGAGTACAAACCTGAGGAGTTGGAGTAGAAACGATGTAAAGTCTCTCGGTAGACTGCTGGTAGAGAGAAAAAACTCCACTGCCAGCAGACCATCTGTGTGTTGAATACTCGTATAGAGAGACTCTACATCGCATGTGACCATTATATGGTCCTCATCTAAGGTGATCCCCTGTATCCTCTGTAGGAAATCGGAGGTATCTCTGATGTAGGATGGTAAAGTTTCTACGATTGGTTTGAGATGGTGATCCAACAGTCTACAAATATTCTCCACCATACTATTACAGCCAGATATAATGGGCCTACCTGGGGGTACTGAGGCGTTCTTGTGTACCTTCGGTAAAAGGTACAGAGTTGGGATGGATGGATCCTGGATGATAAGAGTTTCGTACATTTGTTTTGAAATGATGTTCTTCTCAAGGCCTTTATCCAAAATTCTCATTAACTCACTTCTATAGGAGATAGAGGGATTAAAAGTAAGTTTTTTGTAAAAAATCAACGCCGGAGCCTCAATAAACTCAAGAGTATTGATGATGTAATTTTCAAACCAGCTGACAAGGGAGGGAACGTGGTAGTCTGGCCACGTAACATGTACTTGACGGAGGTGTACCGCCAACTTAATAATTCAACATGTTACAAAAAACTTACTTTTAATCCCTCTATCTCCTATAGAAGTGAGTTAATGAGAATTTTGGATAAAGGCCTTGAGAAGAACATCATTTCAAAACAAATGTACGAAACTCTTATCATCCAGGATCCATCCATCCCAACTCTGTACCTTTTACCGAAGGTACACAAGAACGCCTCAGTACCCCCAGGTAGGCCCATTATATCTGGCTGTAATAGTATGGTGGAGAATATTTGTAGACTGTTGGATCACCATCTCAAACCAATCGTAGAAACTTTACCATCCTACATCAGAGATACCTCCGATTTCCTACAGAGGATACAGGGGATCACCTTAGATGAGGACCATATAATGGTCACATGCGATGTAGAGTCTCTCTATACGAGTATTCAACACACAGATGGTCTGCTGGCAGTGGAGTTTTTTCTCTCTACCAGCAGTCTACCGAGAGACTTTACATCGTTTCTACTCCAACTCCTCAGGTTTGTACTCACGAGGAATTTTTTCTCGTTCAACGGGTCCTTTTTCCTGCAGCTCCAGGGGACAGCTATGGGGGCAGCATGCGCGCCCGCGTATGCCAACCTGTTCCTGGGGCTGTGGGAAAGGGACCTGTTCCTGTCAGATAGACACGTCGCTATGGACCGCGCCATTTTATGGGCGCGGTACATAGACGACGTCTTCTTGATCTGGCAGGGAACTGAGGTACAACTTGAGGATTTCTTCAAACTCCTGAACACTAATTCCAAAAACATCAGGTTAACATATATACATCATAGAGAAAGGGTGGATTTCCTTGATGTATCAGTGTTTAGGGGTTGTGGTGGTCAACTCAGGACGGATGTTTTCCGAAAGGAGACGGCCGCAAATACATATCTCCATGCCACCTCTCTTCACCCCAAAAGCACTATCTCGGCGATCCCGGTAGGCCAGTTCCTGCGTATTCGCAGGATATGCTCTGATGATGAAACATTTGAGAGACAGGCGAGAGACCTCAAGGATCGTTTTCTCAGGAGAGGATATAGCCATCGATCCATCAAAAAGGCCTACCGACGGGCAAAAAAACTAAGCCAGCCCCAATTGCTACTGACTAAAAAAGAAAGAATACCGGATGGGAATATACGGTTTGTCAGCACCTACCACTCTTATTGGGATGATATGAGGTCCTGTCTGGCCACACATTGGCCCATTCTACGCACAGACCCAATTTTGGATAAAATTTTACCGCCACGACCACTTGTCACGGCACGCAGGGCTAATACCCTGCGGGATAATTTGGTGAGGGGCTATTTACAGCCAATCCCCTCCCAACTTTTTGCCGGACAGGGTGGCCCCAAGATTGGGTTCAGATCTTGCGGGAGATGCGCTGCGTGCCCAAATATGGAACGGGCCTTGGAGTTTGCGAACTCTTCTGGTACGAGTACCTTCAGAATTAAGCATTCCCTCACGTGTTCCAGCACTCAGGTGGTATACTATGCCCGGTGCCCATGTCCCATGATCTATGTGGGGCTGACCACGCGGGAACTGCGGGTCCGCGTGAGGGAACACGTGAGGGACATTCTGAAGGCACAGGAAATGGAGGAGACCGAGATCTCTAAACCAATAGCAAGACACTTTAAACTACATCATTCCTGCAATCCTAGGCTCCTCAAAGTGAGAGGCATTGATTGCATCCAAGTAGACCTGCGCGCGGGTAATACATCCAAACGGCTGGCCCAACGGGAGAGCCGCTGGATTTGGACCCTGGGGACGTTACGCCCCAGGGGACTTAATGAAAATCTGGGGTTCTCCGCTTTTCTGTAGTCGCTGGGTCCACAACTGTGGATTCCATTTTCTTTTAACAGTTAGCATGTTATTTTTATGAACATATGTCATTAATTCACTTTTTATGTGTTCCCTTCTTCCCAGCATTTTTTGAGTCTTCTTTAGGACACCGCTTCTGCTGATGTCGATGTCTGTTCCAGTCTTTGATTTCTTCTTTGGCCAGTCCAGTCCCAATGAATTCGGAATATCTGCAATACATCCTGGATCCATAAAGAATACATAGTTATATGTGCACTAGCCATCTACATTATACCCTCCTAGTAGTTTGACGCTCGATTGTTTGGGTCTTTCATTGGTCCTCTGTATTGGGCTGGGAACATTCTTAATATATGGTTGAAGCTATAAATATCTACAATTGAAGCTATACCAACATCTTGACGCATCAAGACTTCCCTTCTATTTACTTCCTCTTCTCACCCCACTTTCCTGCACTCATGTTCTGCCACACCTTTCGGACATATGCCTTTCCAGGCTGTTCTTCACCCGGTGTTCCCCACACTTTTACCATCTTTGCTATATTGCACTTTGCACTTTACATAAATAACATATAGGTTCTCTTGTAAACCTCTTAATTAACTTCTTTAGTTCACCAGTTTCCACCCTTACATGGATCAGGGTATGATCCTCTTCATGCGTAATGTTCATCACCTCTACCACATTCATCTGGTCTCACTTTTTCTCTCCTTTCCTATATTATGAATTTATTATATGGTCTATTTTTAGAATTATATATATGTCTTTATACATGTTCATGTTTTATTGTGACATCATTGTCCGAATATTCAAGACTTACTAAATTGTGGGTGTACACTATATATATAGGATTTTATTGATATGGGCAATAATGTTTTGACATGTATAGGCCAATTTATGTATAATATGCACATACATGCACTTGCACTTTATATATTGTCTTAGTGGGTACTTGCATTTGTTAAGTATATTATAATCTTCTATATATGTGTATATCAACGGATGCCGTTTATTGTATTGGGCACACTACTGCATGTATTTGAGTTATTTATACTCATGCAAGTATGCATCACATTGGTTGCCCACCTATAACACTCGGCATTCTTGCTCTCTGTTTTCCTTCCCCTCCCTTTGGTCTCCTTCTGTCCTTTGTTCTTGTGCGCAGGAGCGCTCTCAGGTTTGGGCCTTCATCGCAGCAGACGGGTGTCTGCAGCTCCTCCCCTAGTGTGATGCGTGCGCGCGTCATCTGGGGCCGCCTCCGGCGTCCCGGGCCTGTGCGTCTATACGTCATTCACGCCCAATCATGTGCCTTGTCACGTGGGGGGCGTGTCACTGACTTGACGCCGGGCTCGGGATGTCCGGATGTGGTTTGCCCGGAGTGATTGCGCGCCTGAGACAGCGCACCTGGGGACGAGCAAATGCTGGGGTGTGATTGGTTCACTATGATTTTAAAATGTCTGATCCTCAGTATGGCGCTACCCCCTGACGAAGGTACGCCGAAACGCGCGTTGGGGTGGCGCCATCCTGGCTGGTTCTCTCTTGGTTCGTGATTGTGGTGAGTCCCTCCTTACTATGTGCATTCCGGTTTTTTTCATATGGACTTCTATTGTGCCATTAGGCATTGACTTAGAAACTGGATGCTTTCTGCCCTTTGGGATATGGGTTTTTCTATTCTGACCCATCTTTTCTATCTATACCTGTAGACTCACCCTCACCACTGTAATTATTGACATCTGCGGTGCTATTATGCCATTATTATGTACCAACATATTATGTACCCAGTTCGCTGATTGTGCCTTTTTTACATTCATGACCAGAGCCTTCCATCCAGGGTGGCGCTGTTAGCCATTTTTTCCCTGTTCTCTTCTTGTCCCTGTATCATTGCATTTTGTTATATGTAATCTTGATGAATTTTTTTACGACATAAATAAATATTTATAATTATTTCTATTTCTGGCGTCTTGAGCTCCATTTTCTCTTTGTTCTTATCTACTAGGTATATGCAGAAGGGTGACCTGGGACCTTCATTAGACCTTCAGCTGCCACAGTCGCATTAATGGGTTGCCAATGGAGCCCCTTTCCTCTGAAACCACTTAGATGATGCAGTCACTATTAACAGCGGCATCTAAGCTGTTAAGCAGCCGGGATTAGACCTTTCTCCATTTCTGGCAGTTTGAGGAGATTCCCAACTGTCACTAAACATCCAGACACTCGCTCCACCCAGCACAGGACACCAATGCTGGGCTAAATATGCACCACTGTACAAAGACGATTTTGAAGGTTTTAAGTCTGTTAGTGACTGCTGTAAAAAAAACAAATATTGGCATTAAATTACAACGCAGACATAGAAATATGGCAGCAAACATGTATAACATACTTAATTCATACATAATAAATAAATATAAATTATCCCAAACAACTGATAACAGCAAAACTATAGAACACATAGATCAACATCTGACAACAATTTCAAGTAAATCCCCCACCACCACCATCCTCATGTACAATTATTAAGTGCATCTGTGGGGCAATGTTGTGAATAGAGTAAAATATATACATACACACAAAATATTTTATGTTAATTATGTAACAAATTATATTAATTATATAACAAGAAAAGTATAAATTCATTACACCCTAATAGCAACCCCTAATGAAAAAAGATATATATATATCACTGTAACTATGCTTAATGGTATGTGAAAAACATACCAGTATGTATTGGGACCAAAAAAATGCTAATAAATGTGAAACATGCTCCAAGACCATGTTAGGATTCCTGATTGGCTTAGAGAGGCAAATCTGAAATAGGGTGAAAAGGCATTACTACAGGGATTAAAACAGGAATTATTAAAGGATGTCCTTAAAGCCTTTGAGAAGGAACTGAAAACTAACTTCCAGTAGTGGGGGTAAGACATACGACAACTCAAACCTAAGAAGTTCTAAAGTGGTATGTGGCACTACCAGAACAATTTACGCACCTTATGCAGTCATGATCAAGATCTAGGCATATATCCATTTCATGGAGTGATGGATATCAAATGGATCATTTTTTAGGCCGTGATCCAGGTCCAAAGGATTACAGGGAAGAAACGGTCGAATCAAATGGAAAAATTGAGGTATGAACCTCAGATACAAGAAAGCAAAGTTCAGCTACAGGTAATCAACCTTTCCAATATTACTCTGACCAAAGTACAATTGGAGGTTCTGGAGACATTTTCCCCAGTTTCAAATTTTGATTGTTTTTCAGCTATTAAGGATGCCTATTTATTTAGTTGTAAATTTGTCAGAATGTTTATACTGCTTTGATAAACAGTTTTATTTATATTTATGCAAACAAGCCAGGATCTGTAATGAAGGAGATTCCAACTTATTTCCACAAATCAAAATTTAACAAGAATTCGTTATCTGTGCTGAGTTGAAGACAAGAGGGAAACAATTGTATACAAAATATATATATTTATTTATAAACAATCTTAGTGCAAAATAATAAAGTATAAAATTGGTGATAAACAAAAGATAATGATCAATTAGGTTCAATCATCTGGAAAAATAGATAACTTATAATATATATATATATATATATATATATATATATATATATACGAAAAATGGCGGCACTGACTGCAAGTAGAAAAAATGGGTGCACGCTCCAGGGGAATCGACTTCTTACCCCAATTAATATATCCAGAAAAAGGACGGCACTCCGGTCTTGTGAAGGTGAAGTTATTCTTTAATCAACCATACGGTGCAACGTTTCGGCTTCACAAGACCGGAGTGCCGTCCTTTTTCTGGCTATATATATATATATTTATACGCCTAATAAAAGAAATTTTTTAATGAAATGGGTATCTTATCAATAGCACACCGAATAACGAAAAAAAAAACTCAGAATTGACACGTGACTTCTCCCAGCCAACAGATGTTCATAACTCAAATGTTTAACAGCGCATGGCAGAATTGTCTCCTCATGCACAAGTTTGGCTATAAGCCAATATTATATACAAAGTAAAGTTAAACTTCCACCACTTTCAGGTAGTATGTATGTATATATATATATATATATATATATATATATGTTGTTCTAGAGATGTGTCTGCTGCTAGAACTCTGTGTGGCATTGACCTGGTCTCTAATCTGAGCTGCTGTTAACCTGCGATTTCTGAGGCTGGTGACTCGGATGAACTTATCCTCCGCAGCAGAGGTGACTCTTGGTCTTCCTTTCCTGGGGCGGTCCGCATGTGAGCCAGTTTCTTTGTAGCGCTTGATGGTTTTTGTGACTGCACTTGGGGACACTTTCAAAGTTTTCCCAATTTTTCGGACTGACTGACCTTCATTTCTTAAAGTAATGATGGCCACTAGTTTTTCTTTATTTAGCTGCTTTTTTCTTGCCATAATACAAATTCTAACAGTCTATTCAGTAGGACTATCAGCTGTGTATCCACCTGACTTCTCCACAACGCAACTGATGGTCCCAACCCAATTTATAAGGCAAGAAATCCCACTTATAAAACCTGACAGGGCACACCTGTGAAGTGAAAACCATTTCAGGTGACTACCTCTTGAAGCTCATCAAGAGAATGCCAAGAGTGTGCAAAGCAGTAATCAAAGCAAAAGGTGGCTACTTTGAAGAACCTAGAATATGACATATTTTCAGTTGTTTCACACTTTTTTGTTATGTATATAATTCCACATGTGTTAATTCATAGTTTTGATGCCTTCAGTGTGAATCTACAATTTTCATAGTCATGAAAATAAAGAAAACTCTTTGAATGAGAAGGTGTGTCCAAACTTTTGGTCTGTACTGTATATAAAGACATAAATCTATACAATACCAGCAAATTAGAATTTAGTTGTCTGAAAGAAGTCAGCGGTCACGGTTCAGAGATGAGGGATGGTCAGATTCTCTTTCTGCCTCGTCTTTGCTGGATTTTCCCTGCATTCATCCCCCTTGCTGTCTCCTGCTATCTTTTATCCCCCCCTCCCCCTGTAAGGTGGGCTTGGTCTGTTCTTCCACATGACTAATGAGATCATAGTGCATCAATTGGCCACTTATCTTTTACTTACCACCACCAACACCACAAGGGGACACTAGTGTTCTATATAAAAGTTTGTGTAATTACATTTAATTCTTATATTTTCCAAATATCTAACCGGAAGATAACCTTTGACTTAGGATCTGGACAAAGCCCTAAATATAGGGAGAAGAGACATTAATGTATATCAACTGTCAGACATCTAGTCCGCGTATAGATTGTTTACTTTAGAACACTCTTACCAAAACACATACTTTGAAAATGAGCTAATGAGTTTCACACATTATCCTTTTACACATAACAAAAATTACATTAGTATATCCCACCTAATTCTATGTATTTCCAAAATATAAGACCCCCATGTTAATAATACATACTAATACTTTTTAATGAAATAAACATATAAATGTTGCCTATGATATCATAATACAATAATAAGCCCCTTTTCTAATCATTGATAGAAAAAAAAATTTTTTAGAACATTCCGTCGTTTGTTAATTGTCTTTTGTAAAAGCATGACGTTTCTAACTCTTTCCTAGTAATTCTCTGTCCAAGAAGATTAAACTTGCATTGGCCTTCTAGAAAGCAGACAAAAAAATGGCTACCATAATGTCCATATACCAATCTGTAAAGCAAGATGTATAGGCCCTTACAATATTGATTCTTTTCTGCCTAATATTTCTGACAAATCCCCCCCCCCCCCCCCTTTCTTCCCCCATGTTATTCAGGTGTAAAACCTTAGACATATCTGGGAAGTAGGTCAGAAGAAATGTAATTTGCTAAAATATCTTGCACTCTTCAAACTGATATTGGGATATATTGTATTTCCTTTCAATGGATATCCTTGGATCCAAACTCAAAGATCTTCTGAGATAAAATCTTCCTCTCCATCAATAAGAATCCTGGAACGTCTTGCAACATAATTCCTGATGAAGGACCCGGTTCGATGACAGGTTCAGTCCTAAACTCGGCATCAAGGATCAACACCATCCCCTCAATAGCTGTGGCTTTGGGTAGTCATCATCGTCTTTGCGAATCGACTTGGTTTAGACTGTCACTCTTTTCTATTAAACATAAAGAAACCGATAGTATGAATAAATGTTTTTATCAATTGATATTTCCAGTTTTTACATAGAAGCACAAGATTTGAAAATCTGTAAGCTGAGAGATAATATCACAATGTCAAATCATTTATCACATCTTCTAGAGATACTTATTACTTCTCTTCTTCGGCATCACCTTTCAGTATTCTCAGTTGAGACCTAGGATGTCAAGCACGCAATTGATTGACATGAACCCATTTTTCTACAAAACCATTTTTCTTAACTATCTTTATTTTGTAAACCATTTTGTAAAAGATTTTGTCGATGATGTTATAAGGACCTTTCCACGACAGAAGAAACTTCTTTTTTTACCCTGTCCTGAGCAAAATTGTAAAGATACACTTTATCACCTATCTCATACTCCTTAGTGGTTTTGAGACCATAATACGTTTTATTACTTACTGCTGCTTTCTCGAGATTCTTCTGTGCGAAAGAAAAAGCTTGTTAAAGATGCTGACGAATGTTCTCCACATACTGGTGTGTCGTGGCTGCATTGATCAAATTGTGATCAGATGTACGATACAACAGATGTGGAAGTACCATTCTCCTACCGGTCATCAGCAAAATGGGTGACATTTTAGTAGCAGCATTTGGAGTGGCTCTAATAGCCATGAGGACTAAAGGCAATTTCATGTCCCAGTCTTTACCTGATTCCTTAATGTACTTCTTAAGGATGTTGACAATTGACTGGTTATAGCGCTCTACTGATCCACTAGATGCTGGTCGATAAGCAATGAGTCATTTCCATTTGACACCCAAGATGTTCCACATCTTAGACATTACCTTACTTATGAAATGCGGTTCACGGTCCGTATCAATACTTATGGGAGCCGAAATATGGAAAATACATGGTTAATAAGTAAAGTGGCGCATGTTTTAGCTGTGTTATTACGAGCCGATAAATATTATACCCACTTGGTAAACACACAAGTGACTGTTAACATGTATTTACTTCCCCTGGATGACCTTGTAACAGGACCTATAAAGTCAATCTGTATATCGGACCATGGTAATGAGAAACCCTTTTTCTGAAGTGGGGCACAATGTGTGGGATCTTGAGGTTGGAACTGAGCACAAACCAAACAACCTTGACAGTAAGTTTGGACATCTTTCAACATATGAAGCATAATAAACGTAGTGATTCCTAGGTAATCTCCCCACTGTGACCTGCTGTAGGGCATCATGAGCATGTTGTAACATTAGGCCTCTAAATGTAGTGGGAACTACCCACTGTTAAATACCATTCTTTGAGGTCCTCATCAATGAACCATCTTGAATACTGAATTGAGATTTGGTTTTCACTAGTAATCGGAGGTCTTCTTTTTGGGCATAATCCTCCTCCGATATGGGATTGTTACTAGGATCTTCAATGTGTTTATATAAGATTCCAAGTATAGGATCTTCCTTTTGGCTTTTAACAACTTCAGCCCCACTAGCTGAAACCCCCTTAATGACCAGGCCACTTTTTACACTTCTGCACTACACTACTTTCACCGTTATATTGCTCGGTCATGCAACTTACCACCCAAATGAATTTTACTTCCTTTTCGTCTCACTAATAGAGCTTTCATTTGGTGGTATTTCATTGCATTTTTACTTTTTTTGTTATTAATCAAAATTTAACGATTTTTTTGCAAAAAAATGACATTTTTCACTTTCAGTTGTAAAATTTAGCAAAAAAAACGACATCCATATATACATTTTTCGCTAAATTTATTGTTCTACATGTCTTTGATAAAAAAAACATGTTTGGGTAAAAAAAAATGGTTTGGGTAAAAGTTATAGCATTTACAAACTATGGTACAAAAATGTGAATTTCCGCTTTTTGAAGCAGCTCTGACTTTCTGAGCACCTGTCATGTTTCCTGAGGTTCTACAATGCCCAGACAGTACAAACACCCCACAAATGACCCCATTTCGGAAAGTAGACACCCTAAGGTATTCACTGATGGGCATAGTGAGTTCATAGAACTTTTTATTTTTTGTCACAAGTTAGCGGAAAATGATGATTTTATTTTTATTTATTTTTTTCTTACAAAGTCTCATATTCCACTAACTTGTGACAAAAAATAAAAACTTCCATGAACTCACTATGCCCATCACAAAATATCTTGGGGTGTCTTCTTTCCAAAATGGGGTCACTTGTGGGGTAGTTATACTGCCCTGGCATTCTAGGGGCCCAGATGTGTGAGAAGAAGTTTGCAATCAAAATCTGTAAAAAATGACCGGTGAAATCCGAAAGGTGCACTTTGGAATGTGTGCCCCTTTGCCCACCTAGGCTGCAAAAAAGTCTCGCACATGTGGTATCGCCGTACTCAGGAGAAGTTGGGGAATGTGTTTTGGGGTGTCATTTTACATATACCCATGCTGGGGGAGATAAATATCTTGGTCAAATGCCAACTTTGTATAAAAAAATGGGAAAAGTTGTCTTTTGCCGAGATATTTCTCTCACCCAGCATGGGTATATGTAAAATGACACCCCAAAACACATTCCCCAACTTCTCCTGAGTACGGCGATACCAGATGTGTGACACTTTTTTGCAGCCAAGGTGGGCAAAGGGGCACATATTCCAAAGTGCACCTTTCGGATTTCGCAGGCCATTTTTTACACATTTTGATTGCAAAGTACTTCTCACGCATTTGGGCCCCTAGAATGCCAGGGCAGTATAACTACGCCACAAGTGACCCCATTTTGGAAAGAAGACACCCCAAGGTATTCCGTGAGGGGCATGGCGAGTTCCTAGAATTTTTTATTTTTTGTCACAAGTTAGCAGAAAATTATGATTTTTTATTTTTATTTTTTTCTTACAAAGTCTCATATTCCACTAACTTGTGACAAAAAATAAAAAGTTGCATGAACTCACTATGCCCATCACAAAATACCTTGGGGTGTCTTCTTTCCAAAATGGGGTCACTTGTGGGGTAGTTATACTGCCCTGGCATTCTAGGGGCCCAGATGTGTGAGAAGAAGTTTGCAATCAAAATCTGTAAAAAATGACCGGTGAAATCCGAAAGGTGCACTTTGGAATGTGTGCCCCTTTGCCCACCTAGGCTGCAAAAAAGTCTCGCACATGTGGTATCGCCGTACTCAGGAGAAGTTGGGGAATGTGTTTTGGGGTGTCATTTTACATATACCCATGCTGGGGGAGATAAATATCTTGGTCAAATGCCAACTTTGTATAAAAAAATGGGAAAAGTTGTCTTTTGCCGAGATATTTCTCTCACCCAGCATGGGTATATGTAAAATGACACCCCAAAACACATTCCCCAACTTCTCCTGAGTACGGCGATACCACATGTGTGACACTTTTTTGCAGACTAGATGCGCAAAGCGGCCCAAATTCCTTTTAGGAGGGCATTTTTAGATATTTGGATCCCAGACTTCTTCTCACGCTTTAGGGCCCCTAAAAAGCCAAGGCAGTATAAATACCCCACATGTGACCCCACTTTGGAAAGAAGACACCCCAAGGTATTTAATGAGGGGCATGGCGAGTTCATAGAAATGTTTTTTTTTTGCATATATTAGCGGAAATTGATTTTTTTGTTGTTTTTTCTCACAAAGTCTCACTTTCCGCTAACTTGGGACAAAAATTTCAATCTTTCATGGACTCAATATGCCCCTCACGGAATACCTTGGGGTGTCTTCTTTCCGAAATGGGGTCACTTGTGGGGTATTTATACTGCCCTGGCTTTTTAGGGGCCCTAAAGCGTGAGAAGAAGTCTGGAATATAAATGTCTAAAAAATGTTACGCATTTGGATTCCGTGAGGGGTATGGTGAGTTCATGTGAGATTTTATTTTTTGACACAAGTTAGTGGAATATGAGACTTTGTAAGAAAAAACAAAAATAAAATAAAAAAATTTCCGCTAACTTGGGCCAAAAAAATTTCTGAATGGAGCCTTACAGGGGGGTGATCAATGACAGGGGGGTGATCACCCATATAGACTCCCTGATCACCCCCCTGTCATTGATCACCCCCCTGTAAGGCTCCATTCAGACGTCCGTATGATTTTTACGGATCCCCGGATACATGGATCGGATCCGCAAAACACATACGGACGTCTGAATGGAGCCTTACAGGGGGGTGATCAATGACATGGGGGTGATCACCTCATATACACTCCCTGATCACCCCCTGTCATTGATCACCCCCCTGTCATTGATCACCCCCCTGTAAGGCTCCATTCAGACGTCCGTATGATTTTTACAGATCCATGGATCGGATCCGCAAAACACAATGACAGGGGGTGATCAATGACAGGGGGGTGATCAATGACAGGGGGTGATCAGGGAGTGTATATGAGGTGATCACCCCCCTGTCATTGATCACCCCCCTGTAAGGCTCCATTCAGACGTCCGTATGTGTTTTGCGGATCCGATCCATGTATCCATGGATCCGTAAAAATCATACGGACGTCTGAATGGAGCCTTACAGGGGGGTGATCAATGACAGGGGGGTGATCAATGACAGGGGGGTGATCAGGAAGTCTATATGGGTGATCACCCCCTTGTCATTGATCACCCCCCTGTAAGGCTCCATTCAGACGTCTGTATGCGTTTTGCGGATCCGATCCATGTATCCGTGGATCCGTAAAAATCATACGGACGTCGGAATGGAGCCTGACAGGGGGGTGATCAATGACAGGGGGGTGATCAATGACAGGGGGGTGATCAGGGAGTCTGTATGGCGTGATCAGGGGTGATCAGTGGTTCATAAAGGGTTAATAAGTGACAGGGGGGGGTGTAGTGTAGTGTAGTGGTGTTTGGTGCTACTTTAGTGAGCTGCCTGAGTCCTCTGGTGGTCGATCCAAACAAAAGGGACCACCAGAGGACCAGGTAGCAGGTATATTAGACGCTGTTATCAAAATAGCGTCTAATATACCTGTTAGGGGTTAAAAAAATCACATCTCCAGCCTGCCAGCGAACGATCGCCGCTGGCAGGCTGGAGATCCACTCGCTTACCTTCCGTTCCTGTGAGCGCGCGCGCCTGTGTGCGCGCGTTCACAGGAAATCTCGGCTCTCGCGGGAGGACGCGTATATGCGTCCACCCAGAAGAGCAGGGCCGCCGGCAGGACGCAATCCTGCGTACGGCGGTCCTGTAGCGGTTAATTAGAACCTCACTTGTAGACTCTTGACTCTATTGAGCCACATTATTTGCAGTTTGTGCCCTAGCTTGGCGTCTAGTGACAGCTTATATGGGTATCATTCCTAGTAGATGATCTATATCTATATTATTACCATTTACGGCCCCTTGTTTGGCAAGCTTATCAGCTAGAGCATTACCTTCCTTGTCCTTGTTCTGGGTTTTAGAATGACCTTTAGTTTTCTTCCAATAAATGGTTAAACCATTACTTTTCACTAATTCATCTATGGTACAAAACAATATGGCATGTTTCACATCTTTGTTATTAGGCGGCAACATGTTATTTCTTTTTCAAGTAGGTTGATACTCAACAAAACTGTTCCATACATAATTGGAATCTGTGACTATAACAAATTCTGTAATATTGTGCTCTAGAGCAATTTGAACAGTTTTGTACACAGCGAATAATTTTGCCACTTGGCTACTTTTAGCACCAATACTGTATCCTACTGAGACATTTGGGAATTCACTTGCCCAAGTAATTCCAATACCTGCCACTAGTTTTCTCTCATTTCCTAGGTGGTGTGATAAGCACAACCATCAATGTATACACAGGGGAGTAGGGTTGTTTCGATACAAAAAATTTGATTTGTTTTCAATACCATAAAAAAGTATAGCGATACTCGATACCATTCAATACCACGCAAATTTTAAAAAAAAAAAAAAAAAAAAAAAATCTGCGTGCATTCCGCATTTTATGGAATCTCCGGCCCATAATCGAACAGTCCTATCCTATTTTTTGGGGGGACAAGGTGACTAGAAAAAAAATTGCGAATCTCGCAGTTTTTCTTTTCTTTTACGGCGTTCACCGCATAGGAGATATTTTTTTATATTTTAATAGTTTGGACCTTTCGGACGTGGCTATATGAAATATGTTTATTTATTTATTGTTTATATATTTTATATGTAAAATTGGGAAAGGGGGTAATTTATACTTAATATTTTGATGTTTTTTTTACTTTTTTTTAAAAACTTTTTATTTAATAACAATTTTCCTCCTTAGGGGCTAAAACCTGGTATTTTTTTAAATCCCTTGTCATATTCACCCTAATAGAGCTCTATTAGGGTGAATAGGACTTCACACTCTCCCTGCTGTCCTGTGCATAGTGCACACAGCAGTAGGGAGCTCACCATGGCAGCCAGGGCTTCAGTAGCGTCCAGGCTGCCATGGTAACTGATCGGAGCCCCAGGATTACACTGCTGGGGCTCCAATCAGAAGCTGCCACCAATGAGGAGGGGACCCTGTGGCCTTTCATCTGGCAAAAAATTCTGAACTAAGTATCATAATATGTACAGCGGCGCCCAGGGATCTCACTGCACTTACTATGATAAATATATATATATATGTATATATATATATATATACGCACAATAAAATAAAATTTTTAATGAAATGGGTATCTTATCAATAACACACCGAATAAGGAAACAAAACAACTCAGAATTAACACGTGACTTCTCCCAGCCAACAGATGTTCATAACTCAAAAGTTTAACAGCACATGCTCCCCAATTAGTCAACATTCCACTGTCTTTGCCAGTGCTACTGCAACAACAAATACCAGAAATAACAGCTTCAGCATCACGCAATACAGTTTGCTGAACATGATGGAACAGTTATTTTTACAGGACAAAATAACATCAAGCCTGTTGCTACTCCCCTAAAAAGGGATAATTTTTGGACCGCTTGTTAAAAACAAGTCAATGCTTTTTCTGATTTTACTGCGTGTGTGTATATATATTAACATAGCAGGCATCTGCACCGAAAGAGGAATAATTTGTGGCCCCTTTTTAATTTTAGAAAGCACAGTTTTTAAAGAGACTATTTGTTACCACCAGGACCACCTAGGAGACCCCAGAGTGTCATATGCGACTTTTCAGGGCAATTGGGGCACCTTCAATTTGAGTTGAATTTATTCTAACCAAATTGAATCTGACAGTCGAATCAATACAATCAGAACGAACAGAAATTTGCTCATTTCTAGTCAAGATGTGCTTTCTTACATTTAGCGACAGTAGTTTATCCCTTTTCTTGATTATGCCTCCCACATGTTCTAGGATATGGGCCTTAAACTCCCTGATCATTTTCCCAACATAGTACTTCCAACATACATAAAAGTAAATGTATACAAAACCCTGTGTTCTACAGTAAGCAAAATCTCTTGAATAGTATGTTACCCTTGATTCCAAGTTAGTTAATGTGGCTTTCATTGGTAGTTTAAAGTAGCTATGCATTATGTGGTCCTTGATGTTACGTCCTCTGCAATATCTGATTGCAGGATGCTGGGACAACACGACCCTGTATCTTTTTTCTGGCTGTATGGGGTTAGGCGTACTCTACGTTCTGATCTTTGATCTTTGAGTTTATTCAAAAGCTGTTCTAAGTCAACTGGGTGTCCTTTCTGGCGAAAATGAGAAAAAAGTTATCCCTCGAACAGTTCCATCGTACATGCAGGAACTGCCCCTTAGAGATTCTTTTTACACAGGGAGTAGTCAATACATTTTCAGTATTAGGTGGTCTTGAGTTCATGATCATGACCTCTATTTAATGTGACATCTAGGAATGGAATTGAAAACTGATCCATTTCAAAGGTAAAACATAATCCTGCAAGCCTAGAAGCAAATTAGCCTTAGTAGGAGTACAAGGGCTCCCCATCATGGTGCCCCTGAGCTGGTTGACTACACCTTTGCTTTTTGAATCCGTTACCTGACTTCTGTTTCTTGTTCTGTGCAGTGCCCTACCATTATCTGGATATAACTGGCATCCCACGTGTCTAAGAGGGGGGGGCTCATGATACATTTTTTGCTAGGTAGGACTTTCATTTCCTGTGGTTAATATTTAAAATGGTATGGTTAAGTTTGTCAAGAATTTCTAAGTCTGCCATCACAGCTTTTAGAAAAATGGATAAATAAGAAAAAACGGTTGGGGGCACTCAAATATCCGTAAACTACATGGACTACTAAAACAAGATTTAGTACAAAAATAGGAGGTACATTAATTATTAAAAGAAGTAGCACATATAATGTGGGTGTAGACAATCAGATGTTAGCTAAATCACATACAAAAATAGTACGACTAAAAGCATAGAACAGATAGCACAGGCTAAAAATATCACAGACTAAAAATATTCAAGGCTGCAGACAAGTTAAAACAAAAATCACAGTCGGATACAATGGACAATAGATATGGGCATGATATAGAGATATCTTTAGAACGCGAGGTAGTGCATGCGGTAGTGCCCAAATAACAAAGTTAGAAGCTGTAGAGAACCTATCTGGACTGAAGAAATAGTTCTTAAATTTCAGATATAGAGGGAGAGGATACCGTTCAGTGGTAACTACTGGCTTGTTTGTGATAAACAGGTCACGCCATTATTGTAAGCGGTAAGAACAAGGGTGAAGTCTATAGGTTGTTCAATAATTCCCTGTTAGTAGTTAGTACACTGCGCAGGGTAACAGCGTGTTATTTGTAAATAGTCATTCCCAATATCAAAGAAATTGAACAGAAGCAAGACTTGTTGATTAAGCTGATACACTGTTACTTATACCCCAAGTAGTTAGTCATGTATCATATCGCTGGGCCAGATTGCCATAAAATCAAAGTTTAAGTACAGTACTTTACCACTCCTGAAGGTTTTCTCTGGTGCTTGGTAGCTGGATTCAGGGATCGTGGCGTTGTCACAGAAGGTGTGCAGGAAACTAGAAAACACAAAATGAATATACGACTGACTGGATCCAAAACTAAGGAACAAAAAGGGAGAGCCCTGCATCAGACCTGGCTCTCTCCCTGACTGCTCAGCCTATGCGAAAATCCCAATGGTAGATGATCGCATATCCTCGTACCTCGACTGTATAACACCTGAACACCCTATAATAGTAAGGGGACATGACCACCGGCTCCCTACTCTAGATACGGAGGGAGTCAGGGTCACCTGGGATCCAGCAAACAGAAAGACACAAATAAATTAACAAAACTTATCTTGTAGAAGACTCAGAAGTAGGAACAACATGCACACACTCCAGGAAGTTGTATAAACCGCAAAGTGATGCACTATGGGAAAAGGATTTAAAGGGATGCAATCAGTGCAACTACATGACAGCTGAGAGAGGCTAACGAGATGAGAAAATGAAAGCAAAACAAAGGAACCTCAAGGAGGAGGTTCTAGACGTCTGTCAGAGCTTCTCAGATGTCTGGTGGTGACAGTACCCCTCCTTCTACGAGTGGACTCCGGACACTCAGAGCCTACCTTCTCAGGATGGGACCTATGGAAAGCCCTTATGAGACGAGTGGCCTTAATGTCCGTCACTGGGACCCACATCCTCTCCTCAGGACCATAACCCTCCCAATGAACGAGGTACTGGAGAGAACCGCGGACAACACGAGAATCCACAATCCTAGAGACCTGAAATTCAAGATTACCATCAACCACAATCGGAGGAGGAGGCAAAGACGAGGGTACAATGGGTTGGACATAAGGTTTTAATAAGGACTTATGAAAAACATTATGGATCTTCCAAGTCTGAGGAAGATCAAGACGGTAGGCAACAGGATTGATGACGGACAAGATTTTGTAAGGCCCAATAAACTTAGGACCCAACTTCCAGGAGGGAACCTTCAATTTGATATTCTTAGTAGACAACCACACCAGATCACCAACATTCAGGTCCGGACCAGGCACGCGTCTCTTATCCGCCACACGCTTATATCTCTCACTCATGCTCTTTAGATTATCCTGAATCTTTTGCCAAATAGATCACAACGACGAAGAGAATCTGTCCTCATCAGGTAAACCAGAAGACCCCTCTCCCGAGAATGTCCCAAACTGCGGATGAAACCCATATGCACCAAAAAATGGTGACTTATCAGAGGACTCCTGACGACGGTTATTTAAAGCAAACTCAGCAAGAGACAAAAACGAACACGAATCCTCCTGATTCTCCGCCACAAAACAGCGCAGATATGTCTCCAGATTCTGATTGACGCGCTCCATCTGGCCATTCAACTGCGGGTGGAAAGCAGAAGAGAATGACAACCGAACCCCCAAGCGAGAACAGAAAGCCTTCCAGAATCTGGAAACAAACTGCGTGCCCCTATCAGAGACTATGTCTGAAGGAATACCATGCAATTTGACAATGTGATCAATAAATGCCTGCGCCAGCGTCTTAGCATTGGGCAAGCCAGGAAAAGGGATGAAATGCACCATTTTGCTAAAACGGTCCACCACCACCAGAATCACCGTCTTACCCGAGGAACGAGGCAGGTCTGTAATGAAGTCCATGGACAGATGTGTCCAAGGACGGGAAGGAATGGGTAAGGGAAGGAGAGGACCTGATGGCCGTGAATGAGGGACTTTGGCACGAGCGCAGGTCTCGCAGGCTGCCACAAAACACTCAACCGACTTACGAAACGCTGGCCACAAGAATCTCCGAGCGATGAGATCCACTGTGGCTCTTGCCCCCGGGTGCCCAGCAAGGACAGTATCGTGGTGTTCCTTAAAAATCTTGTGTCTTAAAGCGAGAGGCACAAACAACCTCCCAGGAGGACAAAGATCAGGAGCCTCTGACTGGGCTACCTGAACCTCTGCCTCTAATTCAGGATAAAGAGCAGAGACCACCACACCTTCAGCCAAAATGGGACCCGGGTCTTCAAAATTCCCACCTCCCGGAAAACAACGTAAAAGGGCATCCGCCTTCACATTCTTAACCCCAGGGCGGAACGTGACAACAAAATTAAACCTGGAAAAGAACAAAGACCATCTGGCCTGTCTCGGGTTCAGACGCTTGGCTGACTCCAAGTAGGCCAGATTCTTATGGTCAGTAAACACGGTAATAGGGTGTCTGGCTCCCTCTAGCCAATGGCGCCATTCCTCAAAAGCCAATTTGATGGCCAACAACTCCCTATCTCCCACATCGTAATTTCTCTCTGCGGAGGAGAGTTTCTTCGAGAAAAAGGCACACGGTCGCCATTTGGCAGGAGAGGGACCCTGAGACAAGACCGCACCCACACCCACCTCAGAAGCATCAACCTCAACTATGAAGGGTAGAGAAATATCAGGTTGTACCAAGATGGGAGCGGAAGCAAAACTCTCCTTGATATTAGAAAAGGCCTTACGCGCCTCTACCGAACAGGAGGAAAAATCTACCCCCTTTCTAGTCATATCAGTGAGTGGTTTAACAACAGAGGAATAATTCAAAATAAACTTCCTGTAATAATTGGCAAAGCCCAAAAAACGCATCAGCGCCTTCTGATTCTCAGGAAGCTCCCACTCAAGCACAGCGCGGACCTTCTCGGGGTCCATGCGAAAACCAGAAGCAGAGAGAAGAAACCCCAGAAATTGAATTTCTGGAACCGCAAACACACATTTCTCCAGTTTAGCGTACAATTTATTCTCCCGCAGGATGAGCAAGACCTGACGTAAGTGTTCCCTATGAGTTTTGAAATCAGGAGAAAAAAATCTAAATGTCATCCAGATACACTAATACAAATTTCCCCATTAAATGATAAAAAATGCTGTTCACAAAATGCTGAAAGACGGCTGGAGCATTCATCAAACCAAAAGGCATAACCAAATTCTCAAAATGGCCCTCAGGGGTATTGAAGGCCGTCTTCCATTCGTCTCCTTCTCTGTCCCTGACCAGGTTGTATGCCCCTCTTAGATCCAACTTGGAAAAAACTTTAGCCCCAACAATCTGGTTAAACAGGTTCGGGATCAAAGGAAGCGGATAAGGGTCACGAATTGTGATACTGTTCCGCTCCCTGAAATCCAGACATGGTCTTAAAGAAAACAAAGAAAAAACCAGCGGCAACAGGTGACTTCGAGGGTCGTATGTGTCCCTTTCTCAGACTCTCAGAGATATAAGCACGCATAGCGACCCTTTCAGGTTGGGAGAGATTGTATAAATGAGATTTAGGCAGCTTGGCGCCTGGGATGAGATTAATAGGGCAATCGTACTCCCTGTGCGGGGGCAAGTCCTGAACACCACTCTCAGAGAAGACATCCGAAAATTCAGAGAGAAAAGATGGTACAGTCTTAGTAGAAACCTCAGAAACAGATGTCGTGAGGCAATTCTCTCTGCAAAAGTCACTCCAACCATTTATTTGCCTTGCTTGCCAATCAATGGTGGGGTTATGTTTAGTGAGCCAGGGTAGCCCCAACACTAGAGGAGTAGGCAACCCGCTAAGGACGAAACATGACACATCCTCAACTTGAGCATCACTCACAATCAAACGGATATTGTGAACTATGCCCTTTAATGATTTCTGAGAAAGTGGAGCGGAATCAATAGCAAAAACAGGTATATCCTTTCCCAAAGTGCATACCTGGAAACCATGAGTTATAGCAAATTGATTATCAATGAGATTGACAGCTGCTCCACTATCTACAAAAATCTCACAAAAAATGTTCTTGCTCTCTAGCGCCACCCTGGCAGGTAGGACAAAACGGGAACTACAAGCAAACGGAAAACCTTCAATTTCCGCATCAACCTTGCCAATGGTAACAGATGGAACATTTTTAAAGGATTTTTTCCTTTTTGTTTCTTTATTACTCTCAAAAAACTGCCTGAATCTCCTAGAGGGACAAACATTTGCCAAATGATTTATACCTCCACAACAGAAACAAACCTTCCCATGAGAGCTGAATCTTCTATTGTTAGAGGCAATCAAACCCAGCTGCATGGGCTCCTGCTCAGAAGGGGTTGACAGCAACTGAGACCCCTGTGCACAGAATGAGACCGCCGCACTGTCCTGGGATTGAGTTTGACAGGAAGGAGTTATCTCTCCTCTCTCTCTAAGACGCCTGTCAATACGAACGGCCCGAGACATGGCAGAGTCCAAGGAGGTAGGCCTCTCATGAAAGGCAAATGCATCTTTCAATCCCTCTGAAAGACCATGGCAAAATTGACTTCGGAGTGCAGCATCATTCCAACCAGTATCAGCTGCCCATCTCCAAAATTCTGAACAGTATATCTCTGCGGATTGTTTACCCTGACATAAAAGACGTAGTCTAGACTCAGCCAGAGCAACACGATCCGTATCATCATATATCTGACCCAGGGCTAAAAATAATTCATCCACTGAACGGAGGGGCCGTGCCCCCACCGGCAGCGAAGAGGCCCAGGACTGAGCGTTATCCCTGAGCAGCGACATGATGATCCCCACCCTCCGTTCCTCATCACCAGAGGAATGGGGAAGTAGGCGAAAATGGAGTTTGCAACCCTCTCTAAAACGCACAAAATTCTCACTACCCCCGGAGAACATATCTGGGAGCGAGATCTTAGGCTCAGAACAAGCTCCATGAACGCAAGCTGAACCGGTCACTTGAAACTGAGAAAGAGTCTTACGGAGATCTGCTACCTCCAATGAAAGACCCTGCATGCGTTCAGTCAAAAGTGAAACCGGATCCATGCTTGAGACGGTTTTGACGGTTTATAATGTCACGGAAGGTGTGCAGGAAACTAGAAAACACAAAATGAATATACGACTGACTGGATCCAAAACTAAGGAACAAAAAGGGAGAGCCCTGCATCAGACCTGGCTCTCTCCCTGACTGCTCAGCCTATGCGAAAATCCCAATGGTAGATGATCGCATATCCTCGTACCTCGACTGTATAACACCTGAACACCCTATAATAGTGAGGGGACACGACCACCGGCTCCCTACTCTAGGTACGGAGGGAGTCAGGGTCACCTGGGATCCAGCAAACAGAAAGACACAAATAAATGAACAAAACTTATCTTGTAGAAGACTCAGAAGTAGGAACAACATGCACACACTCCAGGAAGTTGTATAAACCGCAAAGTGATGCACTATGGGAAAAGGATTTAAAGGGATGCAATCAGTGCAACTACATGACAGCTGAGAGAGGCTAACGAGATGAGAAAATTAAAGCAAAACAAAGGAACCTCAAGGAGGAGGTTCTAGACGTCTGTCAGAGCTTCTCAGATGTCTGGTGGTGACAGGCGTCCCACGTGTCCCTGACGTTATACGTGGCGCCCCACATGATGTGGGTGGTAGGCGCTTACTGGTTCCTTGCGTCGGGCTTGTTCGAGCCTTGGCGGTCGGCTTATTCGAGCCTGACAGGGGTGGAGAAGATGATATTCTTCAATAGGAACACATGTAAGACTTGTGCTTTGGGGTTTTCATATATCACTGTTACGGTTTGGTGACGATGATGACGTGTCGATGGATGTCACGTGGGTGCCCACAAGAGAGGAAGAGGAGGGGAGTTCAGAGGGAGAGACAGAGCAGCAGATAGGGGATAGAACTAGGAGAAGCAGGCAGAACTCGCAGTGCACAGGAGGCAAAAAGCAGACTGCAAATGTATCTGGAGCGAGCCATCCACCATGCACTGTCACATCTGCCGCTCCCAGGTCGCGGGCACATGGCTCCGCAATGTGGGCTTTTTATAACGTGTCCGCTGCTGACAATAGTGTTGCCATCTGCAGCCTGTGCTGTCAACGCATAAGTCGCGGTAAGCCCAACACTTACCTAGGGACGACCACCATAAGAAGGCACCTGGCCTCCCATCACCGAGCCAGTGGGAGCAACACCGTCAGAACCTACAAAGCCACACTCCCGGCTCTCCACGTCCTGCCTCTTCTCCTTCTTCTCCCATTTGTCCTCCACTCCACCTTCCACCCTGCCGTCGTCATGTTCATCTGGCAAAAGGCAGGCTTCCGTGGCCCAAATGTTCAAGCAAATGTTAAGCATAAGTTGATGATGCCGAATAAGCCTCTTGCCCAACGACTGACTGCCAGCTTGTCGGAACTGCTAGCCCGCCAACTACTGCCATATAAACTGGTGGACCCAGAGGCCTTTAGAAAATTTTAGGCCATTGACACACCGAAATGGAAGGTCCCCAGAAGTAAATATTTCTCCCAGAAGGGCTTCCCAGAGCTATATGGCCATGTTCAGCGGCAAGTGAATATATCTCTGGCACACAGTGTCAGTGCCAAGATACATCTGACCACAGACACGTGGTCTAGCAAACACGGGCAGGGAAGGTACATAACTTTTACTGCCCACTGGGTGAACTTTTTGACGGCTGTGAAGCATGCAACCCGTGGCACCAGTGTGGATTTGGTGTTACTGCCACGGAATGCATGCAGGCCTGCCTCTTCTTCTACTCCTCCTACCCCATCCTCCGTCTCCTCCTTGGCTGACTCCTCCTTTTCCACTGCTACCGCCTCTTCCGCTGCACCCCCCCAGCCCCCTAGAACCTATTCGACGTGCCAGTTGAGACGTTACCATGCTGTGCTACGGCTGTTGTGCCTGGAAGCCAAGAGCCACACCGGTCCTGCACTCTTTTCAGCTCTGCGGTCACAGGCCGATCAGTGGCTAACCCCGCTCAATTTGACAATTGGTAAAGTGGTGTCTGAAAATGGTGCCAATCGGCTGAGCACGTTGAAACAGGGCAAAATGACACACATGCCATGCATTGCACGCATCCTGAACTTAGTCGTGCAGCGATTAGTTACCAAATACCCCGGGGTCCAGGACTTCTTGCGGCAGACCAGGAAAATCTCTGTCCATTTTAGAAGTTCTCACAGGGCCATGGCTCACCTTGCTGACGTTCAGTGGCGACACCACTTGCCCGTCAGACGTCTGATTTGTGACTGCCTGACGCGCTGGAACTCCACCTTGTATATGCTTGATAGGCTGCTCCAGTAGAAACATGCCGTTAATGACTACCTGTATGAACTCTGCGGCAGGACAGGTTCTGGGGAGCTTGTTTTTTTTCACCGATTTTTTCACCAATGGCTGCTCATGCCCGACGCATGCAGACTTCTGCGGCGATTTGATGAGATCACCAAACTGGTCAGTCGCAGCCAGGGCACCATCAGTGACATCGTACCTTACGCCTTCTTTCTGTAGTGTGCATTGCATCGTGTCATTGATCAAGCTGTCGAGGAGCAGGAGCAGAAAGATGAGGAAGTCGCAATGCTGAATAAATTTCTAAGGGGGCTACTCCATCTGGGACAAGTCAGCAGGAGTCTAAAGAGGAGGCAGAGGAGGATAGTGCTGGGGGGAGGAGGAGGAGCAAGGCTTTAAACTTTTCTGGTATCCCTGGTGTTGTCTGTGGTTGGGGGAAGGAGACCGAGGACGACATTCTCCTGGACGATGAGCAGGAGCCAGGCCGCTCCACCGCTTGCAATTTAGTGCAAATGGGGGCCTTTATGCTCCAGCGTTTGAAGAGGGACCCCCATATAAAAAGCATAAAGGGCAAGGACCAGTACTGGGTGGCAATGTACATAGACCCCCGGTACAATCACAAAATGGCGGACATGTTACCAGCATCACACAGGGCTGTCAGAATGCAACACTTCCAGGCCTTGCTTCGGGAGATGCTGCATTCTGCTGTTGCAGGCACTGGCAGAGAAATTTCAACCCACAGAGAAACAGTTGCGAGTACCAATCCTACAGCGCATGCAAGAAGAGGGCAGCTTGAACATGTGTTGGTCACTTCGGATATGAGATCATTCTTTCAGCCAACCCATCCAGCCTCAGGGAATGCCTAGACCGACAGGTGTCCGACTACTTCGGGTTAACGGCCGATGTGGACGCTCTGAGAAGCGAGCAACCCCTGGACTACTGGGTGTGCAGGCTTGACCTGTGGCCAGAGCTGGCACAATTTGCCATGGAACTCTTGGCTTGCCCCTTGTCGAGTGTCGTGTCCGAAAGGACGTTCAGCGCAGCAGGGGGGATCGTGACCGATAAGCGCACTAGCCTAGCTCACGACAGTGTGAACTACCTCACATTTCTAAAAATGAATGAGGCATGGATCTTGGAGGAATTCAACACCTGTGACGACCACATTTAATTGAATTTCCTCATGCCAGCCCACACATATGCGCCACCAACCAGAACAAATAATGGTCCCTGTCTTATTTATGGTTCAATAAGATTTTATTGATATAATTATCATTTGTACTCATAAAAGAACATCACACATTGCAGTATACAAACCGCACATAAGGTTACATTGCGACATGCAACTGTAAACAGCAAAACCGCATCAAGGACAAGGCTCGCGGAAGTAACTGTATTAGTATAAGCAAGCAAACAATCAGCTTACAGAAGACGGCGGAGACATAGGCCCTGAAGGGCTCAACAAGGCCTCAAGCAAATTATGTAAGGGCCAATAATTCCAGACCATCTAGACAAACATGTGGGGAGACAGGACGACACACAAAAGGAGGGGGGGGGAGGAGAAATTGTAGGGCATAGCTAGAGAATAGCTGGGTAGTATTAAGGAGGGGAATCAGGGAGCACCCCGGATGCCACCCAACCCGAGAACGAAACAGAAGATCTAAACCTGGACCATGGCTCCCAACTCCGGAGAAACGCCGGAACCTGGTTACGATCAGAGGCACACATCTCTTCCGTGTGAAGCAGCGCATCTAGAGCCGATGCCCAGGTGACCCTTTTCAATCTCTCAGTTGACTTCCAATTACGCGGGATAATTTGTCTCATGGCCAGCACAAAGAGCCTCAATGAACCTTTTTTAACATGTGAGATCCGCCCCGGGAAAATAGATAGCAGAGCGATGGAAGGGGAAAATGCTATGGAGGCCCGGAATAGAAAATTATACAGTTTGAGGACATCCAACCACAATGGGTGAAGCCTCGGACAACCCCACCATATATGGGTCATGGTCCCCCTATCACTATGGCATCTCCAACATAGGTCAGAAACCGAGGGGTAGAACCTATGCAATTTTTCCGGTGTCCGATACCATCTGGTGAGAATTTTATAATTGAGTTCTTGTAGATTACACGATATAGAGATCTTATGCGTAAGAAGCAAAGAACGTTTCCATTGATCCCCCGTAAATGTTTCACCCAATTCTGTCTCCCAATCAAGCATAAACCTGAGTTTGGGGTTCCCTGTCTTATTTAAATACAGCCGCATAAAAGGCCTTTTGTGTCCGGTGAAGGCCTAATGTTTGGGACCTTGGAGGAATTCAACACCTGTGACGACCACAAGTTTATCGAATTTCAACTATTATCTTTTTTTTTTTTTAGCCATGTTTTTAATCCAATTTTATATTTTTAGTTATTTTAAACATATGTATTTGACATGTATTTATACTGGCCTGCAGTAAAATTTATATCTAATATACCTCCAGCCACATAATCAATTGATCTTTTATGTACTGTGAATGCATAATTTTTGGGGCCTGTACTCTAACTGGCCAACAGTAAAATTGTTATACGGTGACTGCCTAATGTACCTCCAGCCACATTATCAATTGTTCTTTTCTGTCCGGTGAATTTATAATTTTTGGGGCCTGTAGTACACTGGCCTGCAGTAAAATTGATATCCAATGACCGTCTAATATACCTTCAGCCACATAATTACTTGTTTTTTTTCTGTCCGGTGAATGCCTTAAGTTTGGGGTCTGTACTCCACTGGCCTGCAGTAAAATTGATATCCAATGACCATGTAATCTACCTCCAGCAACATAATTACTTGTTCTTTTCTGTCCGGTGAATGCCTAATGTTTGGGGCCTGTACTCCACTGGCCTGCAGTAAAATTGATATCCAATGACCGTGTAATCTACCTCCAGCCACATAATTACTTGTTCTTTTCTGTCTGGTGAATGCCTAATGTTTGGGACCTGTACTCTAGTGGCCTACAGTAAAATTTTTATCTATTGACAGCATAATGTACCTCAAGCCACATAATCAGAATTTCTTTTATGTCAGGTGAATGCCTAATTTTTAAGGCCCGTACTCCCGTGGCCTAAAATAAAAAATTTCTAGGCTCCAGTAGGGCACATTTCTGAGAATTTCCCTTTAAGAGGCATAAAAATGTCCCCTGATTAAGATACATATTTTTTTAGGGAATTTTTTTCATTGATCCAACTCTAGAATGTCACTGTCCATGTTGTGGGACTATTTGTGCACTTCTACTAAGTATTTTGTGGCTGCAAATATGACCTGAAGGGTTTTCTGGTTCGCCTGCCATTAAATTGAATAGGGCCCGCTGCAAACTTGCAGTTTGCAAACATTTGATCGCGCGATCGCATTCGCGAATCGTTCCGGCCGATGTTCGTCCATCACTAATCATGAATCCTGGTTAAGTTGCATAGGACTACACAGGCTTGAATCACAAGGGTCGTATTGTTCATATCCATCTGTAGAGATGACATAAATACCCTCCTCTTGGTGGAAATTATCCCGAAAACACACTCCACCTACTGACGGGGTCTAGTCAACTGGTATTTACAACTGGTAGGATGCATCATGTGGGGTGAGAAATAATTACTGAAACATAAGTTTTAATAGAATCAATTATTGATATACCAATGTTTCTAATTGATTTAATATGCATTCATGTCTCCATATGTGACACATAAAATAGTGTCACAAAAACACCCGTTATTGCCAATTGTATCAAGTAAGTCAATCCTGGGAATCAGAGTCTAGATAACATAAATAGCCTTACCGGATTCCAGAAGAAACCGTTTCAAATAAGGTACCACTTTAAAGCAAAAGAGTGGTCCCGTTGGGTAAATTGACAACTAAGTCTTGTTGCCAGTGCTGACGTTCATAGATGGTAAAGGAGTCTGTCCCTATTAGACCCTGATGAAAAATTGGTAATAGCTGACCTAGAATGCCCTACCTATCTATACAGAGCGCCCAACCCGATAGGGGCTACTGGTCCGAAACTTGCCCCTAGAAACACTGTGGCCCTAAAAAAGACCCTAATTCACTGCCCTAAAAAGACCACAATTCACTGCCTGCCAGAGGTGCTAATATTTCACATAGGCTATAGCAGGTAAAGTACATGATGATTGGGCCATCAATACAAATCAATACAATGGCTACACTCAATGCAGTAGGTAGCCTAATAATGGAGTGACAGGGTGCCAGTGAGTCATCCCTGCCAGGTACAAAATCACCAATAGCGATGATGTCTACTATATCTCAGCAGCTCCTCACCAGAATAAACATTGGTATTTAAATAATGCCGGTCTCCCAGGTCCTAGCCCTTCTCCAGGCTCTGCCCGATGCTGCATGACATCACAGCGTCTGGCGTAAGCCCGCTGCCACACCAATAGCCAATGGGAGTAGCAGTGACTTGTAGCTAGGATGCTGAAAGCTCCCTAGGAACCAGTGGAGTGGTTGGTGTCATGCACACCAATATATATATGATAAACCAAAATGGGTTTTCCATGTCTTCTCTTTACACAAGGTTAGTTGTAACTGGTAAAGGTTCAAGATTGAGGAAGGGAGTGTAAAGTGCTCCTAATATGGAGCAATGTTTTAAGTATCAAATATGATACTACTCACTGTAAATGTAACCACACTACAGATAGTAGGATAGTGTGGATAGAAGGTACCTATATATGTCATGGGGGGGGGGGGAATAGTTACCGCAGGGATTACTATGTCCACAACAAAGGACCCCCCACCAATACAAGAAAAACGGAAATAAGTTTGTATTAATCAGGGTACATGTAAAGCTGATTAGATTGAAATAATAGCAAAATTTAGATGAAATCCATTTAGATTTGAATGGCAGTCCCTCCCTCTCAAGGGAGGGGGAGGGGAAGGGAATTAAATGAAACAGCCCAAATTTAGCTGTTCATTTAATCCGAGGGGGGGCACTGGTTTTTAGATGGTGTATCCAGCGTGCTCCCCATTGGAGAATGCATGTGCTCACCTATCTGTCACGGCTGAGGATGGGGGAAATCCTCAGCCGTGTGATGCCAGAAGATGTCCGGTCGCTACTCGGCCAGGACCACAGAATTAGGGAGCAGGTCACCTCCTATTGCGTCCCTAACGCTGACCCTGTCTCCTATCTGTATGAGCCGACCTTGATGGTAGGAGGGCTCATACGCTGGAACCTAATAGTCCCTGCCAGCCCTCAGTATGGCCCTGGACTCAGGAGCAGGGTAAGACAACCCACTCCTCCTAGGCACGGAGGAGCAGGAGTCTCACTGGCCAAGCAGCATAAAGATGGGGAACATAAACAGGACTGTGGACATGACAGGTGAACCCAACAGTTCCACACTAACCTGTCACAGCCTTGCTGACTGGAACCCGTGCTCAGAAATCGCTGTCAACATAAACATAGGTAAACAGCACACACATAAAGACACAGAGGGACCAGGACATCCATAGTTGCACTAAAAACCAAAGACAAAGGACATCAACAGAACATCAAGGTAAAGGGTTTTATGACCGGAAGGGTGGCCCTTACAAGGAGGACGGTTACAGGGTAACAGGAGGACGACTCCAGCAACATGCCTGGAGTACCCCACCAGAGAACTGATCTGGACTGAGACTTTATAGCCCATGTAACCACACCCCACAGTCAGACACACCCAGTGACTCTCACACACACTGGGAAGGGAGTTAACCCTTCCAACACCAGGGAAGGGAAACACCAACTTAAAGGAAAAGTGTCCAACACAAGAAACTCACTGTGGCTGTTGCCGCTGGCAACGACATGGGTGGCAACCGTGTCCTGGGAGTCAGCCCAAAGGCCGGGACACTGCCACCACATGTACACACAACCAAACGTTGCCACGGGCAACCACAGTGCAGGAAAGGTGTCAGTGCACACCACACAATACACAGAGTGCACACAGACAAACAACAGTGCATACATACACACACACCTAACAGAAAGGTTGTTAGGTGCAACCGCATGCCATACAGCAAGCTGCCCAGCACCGCTCGGCTGCTCTGCTGAAACCAACACATACAACAGGTTGCCCGCGGCAACCACAAGTGAGGCCACACACCAGCGGCCCTCACCTGTGATTGAACACTAAAACCAAACCGCAGGCAACCGCATGCGGTTGAGGAGTCACTGTCATGGGCATGGCCGTGACACTATCCTTCTCCTAAATTCCCAGATAGTTTTGCCCACATATTCCAGTCTACATTCACATGTGACCTTGTAGATTACTCCTCTGGATTTACAGTTAATGAAATCATTAATGCAGTATTCTTTATGGGTAACGTTGCTGGTGAAGGGTTTGCATGTCTGAATATAATCACAGGCTATGTATCCTCCACACTGGTAGCATCCTAGCACTTGTTGTTGGAGCCAACAACCCAGCTTTTGTGGTGGTACAAATTAGTTGCTGACAAGTTTATCTCTGAGGATTCTGCTCCATCTATAGGTGATTTGTAGGTACTCCCCTACCACTTCTTTGATATCAGGATCCATCAGAATTGCATGGGTATCATTAGCTGCAGCATCATAGGTGGTGATGAAACGTATTTGTCTCTTTTTGTTCCAATAATACTTTTGTCCTTTGGGATCAGAAGATAAGATCTAGTGTTTGCCAGAGCGGCCTTAACCACTTCCCATCTGGGCCATTTGCCCCCTTCCTGACCAGGCCTAATTTTGCAAAACTGACATATCTCACTTTATGTGGTAATAACTTTGGAACGCCTTTATTTATCCAAGTCATTCAGAGATTGTTTTCTCGTGACACATTGTACTTCATGATAGTCATAAATTTAAGTAAAAATATTTCACCTTTATTTATGAAAACATCCCAAATTTACCCAAAAATCTGAAAAATTCACAATTTTCTAAATTTCAATTTCTCTGCTTTTAAAATAGAAAGTGATACCTCATAAAATATTTATTATTTAACATTCCCCATATGTCTACTTTATGTTGGCATCATTTTGGAAATGTCATTTTATTTTTTTAGGACGTTAGAAGGCTTAGAAGTTTAGAAGAAATTCTTCAAATTTTTAAGAAAATTGCCAAAACCCACTTTATAAGGACCAGTTCAGGTCTGAAGTCACTTTGTGGGGCCTACATAGTGGATACCCCCATAAATGACCCCATTGTAGAAACTACACCCCTCAAGGTATTCAAAACCGATTTTACAAACTTTGTTAACCCTTTATGCGTTCCACAAGAATTAAAGGAAAATGAAGATCAAATTTTTAAATTTCACTTTTTTGGCAGATTTTCCATTTTAATCCAATTTTTTCTTTAACACATCGATGGTTAACAGCCAAACAAAACTCAATATTTATTACCCAGATTCTGCGGTTTACAGAAACACCCAACATGTGGTCATAAACTGCTGTATGGGCACACGGCAGGGCGCAGAAGAAAAGGAACTCCACATGGTTTTTAGATGCCATGTCCCATTTGAAGCCCCCTGATGCACCCTTACAGTAGAAACTCCCAAGAAGTGACCCCATTTTGGAAATTAGGGGATAAGGTGCCAGTTTTATTAGTACTATTTTTGGGTACATATGATTTTTTGATCATTCATTATAACACTTTATGGGGCAAGGTGACCAAAAAATTGGTTGTTTTAGCACAGTTTTTATTTATTTATTTTTACAGCGTTCACCTGAGGGGTTCAGTCAAGTGACATTTTTATAGAGCAGATTGTTACGGATGTGGCGATACCTAATATGTATACTTTTTCTCATTTATTAAAGTTTTACACAATAATAGCATTTTTGAAACAAAAAATGATGTTTTAATGTGTCCATGTTCTGAGAGCTATAGTTTTTTTATTTTTTGAGAGATTTTCTTATGTAGGGGCTCATTTTTTGCGGGATGAGGTGACGGTTTTATTGGTACCATTTTGTGGGACATACGCGTTTTTGATCACTTGGTGTTGCACCTTTTGTGATGCAAGGTGACAAAAATTGCTTGTTTTGACACATTTTTTTTATTTATTTTTTACGGTGTTCACCCGAGGGGTTAGCTCATGTGATATTTTTATAGAGCTGGTTTTTACGGACGCGGCAATACCAAATATGTCTATTTTATTAAATTTTTTTCTATTTTAAATTTTTTTTTTTATTCCTTACTTGGGGACCTTTTTTTTTTTACATGTGAAACTTTTTTTTTATTTTTATTTTTTCAACCCTTTATTTTTTTTTATTTTATTTTACACTTTTCGTCCCCCATAAGGTCATACACTGTTGATTTCTCCTGTAACTGGGGCTGACATAGTAGCCCCAGTTACAGAAGAAATGCACCCCCCAGAGAGGCTGTACAGCGTGATTCTGCGCTGTACAGCCTCAGAGCAGGGCTTATCGAGGTCTGTGAGAGACCTCACACAGCTCCTGCACGCTCCGGTCCCGGCGGTCACATGACCGCCGGGCCGGAACAGGAAGCGCATAGCGCATCCTGCTCTGCATACTCGGTGAGCGCTGTGTCTGCAGCGATCCGGAAGGCAGGGACACCTGGGAACTGTCCCTGCCTTATCTCTGGGTTGCCCTGCTGTCACTGACAGCGGGCAACACGATCAGCAGCTGCACGATTAGCGTGCAGCTGCTATTTCTGAAAGGACGTTTTAAAACGTGCTTTCAGAAATAGAGGTCCACCCATAGGACGTTTATATCCTATGGGCGGACTTAAAGTGGTTAAAGGCTGGTCGCAAAATTTTATCAGGGTATCTTTCACTTGAGCAGTTCCGCCTCATGCCAGTGATGTGATATTAGATTCACAAATTAATCTCAACCCAAAGTCATAGTGATTAAAACTGGCTACAAACGACGTAAACCCCTCCCAAGTGCCATTCCAGATGATAACATTGTCATCTATATACCGCGCTCAGAATGTGATGGTACTAGTGACTTTTCTATTGCCTCCTATCAGTCCAGGGACACGCTTGTATATGACGGGGCACAAGAACTCCTCATCACAGTGCCCCTGAGCTGGTGGTAGTATTTGTTGTTAAATAGAAAGTCATTTTTGTGTGAGGACAAAGTCCAGGATTTGGAGGACAAAGAAATTGTGGGCATGGTATTGGCAACCACTCTCTGTAAAAAATAGCTGACGGCCTTTAGGCTTAATTCATGAGGAATAGATGCATAAAGGGCTTCTATGTCAACACTGACCAAGAGGCAGTCAGCCCCTATTTGTTTTCCCTCTAATTGTTTTAACAAGTCCGTGGTGACGTGGGTGTATGAGGGGAGTGCCATGATGAAAGGTGGCAAAATGCGGTCAATGTATGTGCCTAAATTCTCACAAAGCCCACTTATTCCTGATAGAATGGGTCTTTCCTTCAAAGAGGAGAGACCCTTGTGTACTTCTGGTAGACAGTAGAAGGTAGGAGTACGTGGGAATGTTGGGAACAGGAAATCGTATTCATTTTTGCGATCAAATTGAGCCATTTATCTTCAGCTAGGATATCTATCTTTTAGCTCCAACTTAAATGCTTTTTTTTTTATCTTACATATACCGGCATTCATGACACCAAGCACCCTGCTACTCCCATTGGCTGTTGGTGCATAGTGATGAGCGGGAGGTGCCATATTCGATGTCGCAATATTTAGCGAATATTCGATTGAATATTAGTTTTTTATTCGTCAAAATCGAATATTCGTCATTATTCTTTTTATCGCAAATAATATGCGATTTAATTATTAGTGTATTGCGATTTTATTTTAACGTATAAGGCATAAAGGCAACTTTGTTGGCTATGGCGCTATGTCTATGTGTATTATACGAATGTTCTCTATATTGCTATAACTTCGTATTTTAGTATATTCGTAATATTCAAAAAAAACTAAGTTATCGTGATTTCGTGATATTCATTAAATTCTTTTCTATGTCGCTCGCTATTATGTGCATGTGAACGTACGTACTCACGCAGGCTTAGCAATAGCTAATTATTACATTTGAAAATGGTTGCCAGCAAGTTTTTACAAGCTGAGGAAGAAGTCCTGATCACGGTAAGTAATTGGACATTTCAGAATTGTATTCAATTTAAATTCTATACATGTCTTAGCACTGCAGTAGCTTTATATGCAGATTGAGGTTATTAAAATGTTCACGATTATGCTATGCGCTAATTCCCCTCTAAAGATTGATTCAAATATTTTAGCGCGTTACTTGCAATTCGAATTTAATCAGGTCTGACAACATAATACTGATTGTTGAACTTAGTATTGTGGGGACATTATAGCACTATGTCTGTTGCATGTATGTATGGACAGCAGAGAAATCTCTTTGACATGCACATTGCACTTTTTTTCCCCCCTGCAACACTAAATATATACACTCACCTAAAGAATTATTAGGAACACCATACTAATACAGTGTTGGAGCCCCTTTTGCCTTCAGAACTGCCTTAATTCTACGTGGCATTGATTCAACAAGGTGCTGATAGCATTCTTTAGAAATGTTGGCCCATATTGATAGGATAGCATCTTGCAGTTGATGGAGATTTGAGGGATGCACATCCAGGGCACGAAGATCCCGTTCCACCACATCCCAAAGATGCTCTATTGGGTTGAGATCTGGTGACTGTGGGGGCCATTTTAGTACAGTGAACTCACTGTCATGTTCAAGAAACCAATTTGAAATGATTCTAGCTTTGTGACATGGTGCATTATCTTGCTGGAAGTAGCCATCAGAGGATGGGTACATGGTGGTCATGAAGGGATGGACATGATCAGAAACAATGCTCAGGTAGCCCGTGGCATTTAAACAATGGCCAATTGGCACTAAGGGGCTTAAAGTGTGCCCAGAAAACATCCCCCACACCATTACACCACCACCACCAGCCTGCACAGTGGTAACAAGGCATGATGGATACATGTTCTCATTCTGTTTACGCCAAATTCGGACTCTACCATTTGAATGTCTCAACAGAAATCGAGACTCATCAGACCAGGCAACATTTTTCCAGTCTTCAACAGTCCAATTTTGTTGAGCTTGTGCAAATTGTAGCCTCTTTTTCCTATTTGTAGTGGAGATGAGTGGTACCCAGTGGTGTCTTCTGCTGTTGTAGCCCATCAAGGTTGTGCGTGTTGTGGCTTCACAAATGCTTTGCTGCATACCTCGGTTGTAACGAGTGGTTATTTCAGTCAACGTTGCTCTTCTATCAGCTTGAATCAGTCGGCCCATTCTCCTCTGACCTCTAGCATCAACAAGGCATTTTCGACCACAGGACTGCTGCATACTGGATGTTTTTCCCTTTTCACACCATTCTTTGTAAACCCTAGAAATGGTTGTGTGTGAAAATCCCAGTAACTGAGCAGATTGTGAAATATTCAGACCGGCCCGTCTGGCACCAACAACCATGCCACGCTCAAAATTGCTTAAATCACCTTTCTTTCCAATTCTGACATTCAGTTTGGAGTTCAGGAGATTGTATTGACCAGGACCACAACCCTACATGCATTGAAGCAACTGCCATGTGATTGGTTGACTAGATAATCTCATTAATGAGAAATAGAACAGGTGTTCCTAATAATTCTTTAGGTGAGTGTATATTAATAACACACACTATATACCCCACACTATATTCCCCACACATACATAGTCTATAGATTAAAGTTTTTGTTGGTCAGGAGGAGAAGCTTTCTTAGTCAGACCGCCATAATTTGCTGGTTAATTTAGCATTACCCAGGGTGCACCACCCCATAACGTACCGTCCCTTCACTGGACAAGTACATCTGCTCAGCTGGGCAATAGATGATTGCTCAGACCCCACACACATACCAAAGCAATACAATGTGATCTTTTAATGTTAACTTTATGAATGTGTGCCGCTTGTGGCCATATTGCGGCTTGCATACAGCGGGTCCGGTATACACGGCTACCGGCCGTGTGCAACTTGCATGACAGATCACGTACCCATTCACTTCAATGGGTCCGCGATCCAGGAGATGCGGTGCGGAACCCCGTGAAAGCACCTCAGAGTGCTTCTGTGGTGTTTCTGGCTGTGCCTCTGAAACACAAAAAAGTAGTTAGGGCACTATCTTTTTTTTTGCGGAACGGACAGATCACAGACCCTTTCAAGTGAATGGGTCTGGGATCCGTCTGCAGCAGACGCATGGATGTTGCCCATGCATTGGGGAACGCTATTGTGTTCCCAGTGCACGACGGAAGGGGCGGCACACGTTCGTTTGCATGATCCCATTAAGCCAAAATGTGACCATTAAATCCTTATATATTTTTGCCTGTGTTGTTGATGCCATTATTTACAATCCATATATGTAACTAATTTGGGATTATATGCTTGCATCTTTATCCTGCAGCGAATGTTGGAGCGGGGCTACGATACCACCCGGTCCCATGAAAAAAACCAAAGGATCGTCAGGGGGATCCGCTATGAGCTGTAGCGGGAATTTAATAAAGGCCACAAGAAGTCGGCCATCATCAAAAGATGGTCCGATATAAAGAGGATCAGAGACATCCGTGATAGAAAATGCCCAGGTAAAGTGCTTACAATACTTTTGTATCTTTTGTCAACACTGTGTAATGTATATATATATATATATATATGTATATATACACACGTATATACAGTAGATATTTATGTGTGTATGAAACGTACAAAATCAGCCGGTTACATCATATATCTCTACCTTGCTGTGTATAAATATATATACTCACAGCGAGGTAAAGTGCTTACATTACTTTTGTATCTTTTGTCAACACTGTGTAATGTATATATATATACACACACACACACGTATATACAGTAGATATTTATGTGTGTGTAAAACGTACAAAATCAGCCGGTTACATCATATATCTCTACTTTGCTGTGTATAAATATATATACTTACAGCGAGGTTAGAGATGTATGATGTAACCGTAACTGTCTGATGTAGTAATTGCCACACCAGGTACTACTAAGTAATCTTTTGTGAGTGGATGAAATAATTATTTGCATAATATACATAAACTGCAATCATTAATCTTTATTATAGTAAAAGGCCCCGTCCATCATTACATTACATAAATCCACCACTTAATTAGTATTTGTTATGAGTTAAGTTTTTTTGTAAGATTTCTAACCATTGTGTAATTATTACAGGCGTGCCCCTTTCCTCCGTCCGTCCGTTCACCACAGAACCTCGAGAGAGGATCTGACAGTGGTGGAGGTCTCTTAGGAGGAGGAGGAAGAGGAGGACGGAGAGCAGGCCGGACCCTCTGGGCAGCAGAATGCCCCTACCCCACCGGATGTAGGTGAAGAGGGCAAACCCTCACACCACCCCGCTTCATTCCCCCAGCTTCTCATGAGGAGGATGAGGACGAGGAGGAGCTTGTGACCACCCCCAGCCAGGAGGGTAAATATGTGCTATGGGTGTTTTAACTCAGTCAGTGTTCACACACACACAGGTGTCAGTGTAGTCTTTACCACAGGCACATTGTATTGCAGCAAACAATAATAAATACGTTCGAGCTTTACCTTTAATCTTTCTTCAGCCCACACATATTGGATAACATAAAGTCACACACTTTGAGTTCCGTCCAAGCAGGGTAACTAAACTGTAGACTCTCTACACTGTTTACAGGTTTTCATAGATCTGGTTCCCCTGTCAGCTTGTTCAGCTTTCAGATTGACTGTCCACACTGCATCTTCCCAGCCTTTTTAAGAAACACCTTTATGAAAAGCCAGGATGGAGTATAGGAGTGAACTGTCCCACCCAATCTCTCAGGTCACTCCAGTCCTAAAACACCGTCCCTAAAATAAATCTTAAATGTAAACCTCCCAGTAACCTAATGTTACTGGCTTAACGATTCCCGGGAATCATCTCACTGAGGCATACATTCTCAGTGAGACATATCGACCATCCATATTGGCAATACATAGAATATGCTCACCAAAATACATAATAAATCTCCAACTATAACATTAATGAAATAAAACACAAGACTAGAGAGTGGAGATAAGCCGAGGCCTGTTTATTTAAACTCAAACCAACTTCAATATATAACCAAATTAACCATATAAAACATCAGCCTAGTCATAAACTCAGACTCGTTTAAACCATCAATACATCAGAGTCCATCAAATCATGGGATGACTATATTAACCACCCTGAACAGACCTCGACATGACAAAATTAAAGGGGTGGGTAAAAACTGGTCCAGGCTCCAAGGGCATGTGCGGCAAACTGGCCCACTGAGCCTGGACATTTATAGCCCTTTACTTTACTGACCCACCAATGAGTAACTGTCACCAGGGCTCGGGTAAACTTTGCCCGATCCGTGTGATACCATAGGTCATAAAAATGACCAATTATGAGCATCACTGGGCAGAATCAAAATTCGGTACACATGCATCCTCACAGCAATCCGGTCCAATACTATACGTTTCTAATGAACCTACAGGATCTCATTTTCAATGTCAGGTCGACAGAGATGAAGCAGAGCAGCATTGATTTGTGGAATTAAGTATACCTCCAGTTGGATGTCTTGTACAATACATGGTGGCTTTAGAACAGATTACAAACGCCGCCTGCTGCATGACAGTGTCAGCATTCTTCGGTGCCTGTCAACCCTTTTGTAGGGATGTCGGTCCCGGGCTGTGTATTACAAACTCCCGTGTGTAGTCACGCATAGCAGCTGAAGGCTTATTCTGCAGTCTGACCTGCGATCGCTGAATGCAGGCTGGGCACTGGAGGCAGCCGCCGAGCACCCGGCCAGAAACTGTGGACCGTGGCACAAGTCATCACAGTCGGGAATAGGAAATGATCCCGGCGGGAGAGCCGTGGACACTACCAGACCTGGCCCGAGGGAAGCTGGCTCATCACTGGCTTCTGTGCTCAGACGTGCACTGGATATGTCCCGCTGTTGGCTGGAGGACAGCGTGTGTGCGGTGCTGATCGTGAATGGGTGGAGAGAGTGGCGGTACACATGCATCCTCACAGACAAAAGGAGGAGGACAGAGCCGCTGCTAAACCCTGCCGCTCCTCCTGCCCTCTGGCTTGGAGGAAACAGCACACGGTGAGGCATGCTGCGTTACCTTAGTGTTTTGCTACATACTCCATCTGCCCGATATGTAAAAAGAGAACAGACAGGTGCGGTCGGCGTGTGGAGTGCTGTGTGCCAATTGGTTTATGAAATATCTATTTTACAGTATGGCTTACGTATACAATGATAAATCTACATAGACATTATTACACAAATTCATAAGTAATTATGAATATAAATAAATACATAAATAATTTAAAATATTAGAAAATAAACAATTTCATAATGTCATGAAAATATAAAAAATACATAAATAATTGCAAACATGCGATAATAAATTAGGAAATTCATAATATATTTAAAATATAAATAAATACATAAATAATTAAAAACATGAGTGAATAAATTAAGAAATTCATAGTATATTAAAAATATAAATAAAAACATGAATAATTAAAAACATGAAAAAATTAAGAAATTCATAATATAATAAAAATATAAATAAATACATATATAATTAAAAACATGAGTGAATAAATTAAGAAATTCATAATATATTAAAAATATAAATAAAACCATGAATAATTAAAAACATGAATAAATTAAAAAAATGCATAATATAATAAAAATTAATACATAAATAATTAAAAACATGAGTGAATAAATTAAGAAATTCATAATATAATAAAAATATAAATAAATACATAAATAATTAAAAAGCTCAATAAGTATGTTACAAACATTTAAAAAATTAAACCCATAAGGTCACCTGCTCGGCTGGTGCTGCTGGGGCCAGCCACCTGCTGGGTGAGATGGGCGAGGGAAACTGGAGCGTGAGGCCGAGGGCTTGCATGCTCCAGCAGGATGATCAGACAGGCCCGCAATTAATCCATACGGGCCTGCTTGCAGCTGGCTGGGATAAACTGCTCCAGTTTCCCCTTGCAGCGTGGGTCTAAAAGGGTGGCCAACCATATGGGCTGCCATGGGGAAGAGGACAGCCCGCTGTGACTCTTCATGGCTGTCCTGGACCATGACCTCTTGGTCCTCCTGCTGCTGTTGCTCCCGGTCGGAGCTGCCCCACCCCCGGCACCCCCGGACTAACGGTGGCCCCAACACCGGCTCTCCCTCCTGACCAGGCCCAGACTCCTGGACGTCCACTAATTCCTCCTACTCCTCGTCCTGGGCCTGGTCCTGGTTAAGCATTGCCTCCTCTTGCTCCACCAAGGCACTCTCCCCAGCCTCGAGCAGGCGATCTAGTGTCCTGTCCAGCAGGAACACTAGGGGGAGAACCTCATTGAGGCCGACATGCTCCCTGCTGACCATCTTTGTCGCCTGCTCGAATGGGGCCAACACATGGCAGCCCTGCTGTATCTGCCCCCACTCCGCATTAGTGATGTAGGGGAGTGGGTGTGATGGCCCTGGAGTGCCTTGTTCCAGCAGGTACTCCCTCACTGCCCGTTGCTGCTCCCACAACCTCTCCAGCATGTGGAGGGTGGAGTTCCACCGCGGTTGCGGAGCGGCAGAAGTGGCTGGCAATCCTCCGTACCTTTTGAACAATGTCACTCAACCTTGGGTATGTGCGTAGGAACTTCTGTACCACAAGGTTGAGGAGATGTGTCATGCAGGGTACGTGGGTAAAACTGCCAGCATGGAGGGAGGTGAGTAGGTTGCTGCCGTTGTCACAGACAACCATACCTGCCTCTCACATAGCCATATTAGGTCTTGAGTTTTGCAGGACAAGTTGTACTGTCTAATGGCACCACTGATACTGTGGGCATAGGCTCAAAAACTGTCTCTAACTTTGTGCAAGCTTTTTCTCCACAAAGCTGGCACACAAAACCACAGCCTTGTGTAAGATTTGTAGGATTAAAATATGGCATGGGTGTTCAAACACCTAACATAGGTATCATGGCTGTATTGCACCACATGAAGCGGCATCACTAGATCCTGTGGGAAAATAGAACTGCGCCATCCAGCGTTCCGAATCAGAACAAGTGTGTCCTCCTTCTCCTGATCAGCTGCTTTTTCTCCTGCTCAGGCTCCTCCTCCACCTTGTCCTCTGTTCTATCGTGAGACACATCCATTACGAAATGTGCGACCATGAGAAGACTATTCTTGATCATCAATTAGCTTGTGTGCAAGCTAAACCTCCACCTGGTCAAGTTGCTGGCAGTGCAGTTGCTACAGTACTACTAAGTTGTGGTAAATGTGGCGCAGTTCCACAACTTTAACAAAACTGAATTCTTCTGTAAAATTAATATTTAGCCGCAGCTTTTTCCTGATCCCATCACTGAGACTTCTGGTCAGGCATTCGTAGTGGCACAGTCCCGGGCCTTCACCAAAATGGAATTCTTGTAAAGTTGAAAGAGGGGAAGGATGAGAAGGAGTAGGGGTGGGGTGCGGTGTGGTGGGGTGGGGTGGGGTGGTGAGAATTGTGAGAAGAGGAGGGAAGGGGGAGGATCTCACCCTCACCACTATGTATGGAGATTTAATGAGTCTGGATAAAGCAAACATAAATCACAGTAGTGCTGGTCATAAATTAATAAAAATGTCACATTCTCTGTTTAACCATTTTGGTGTCAGTGTTTCAAGTTTATGCATCCAGTAGGACTCTGTTGTTTCAACAAGCATATCTTGTTGCCTCCACATCATGGTTGAGCCACTTGTTCCAGTACTTGAAACCTTGGCTGTGCAACTTTATGTCACTTCTTGACGTAGTGGTATGGAATCAGTAAATGGGTATGTTCCTGTCTGATTGTGGATTTGTAGTTTGAAATCTGGTCTTTGATGTGTTTTCTAGTCTGGCCTACATAGGCGAGACTACATTGACACTTCAGAAGGTATACCATGAAAGAAGAGTCACATGTGTAGAAACCATCAATCATAAAGCGTTTACTAGTTTGTGTGTGGGTGACGTGCTTGCCCTTGATTATGTTGGAGCATTGTGCGCAACTGAGACAGAGGAACATACCGTGGCGCTGACTACGTATGAATTGTTGTCTAGGGACATTAGTGAGGCTGCCAATGTCAGCTTTCACTAACTTGTCCCTAATATTAGGTAATATTTTATAGCAGGTCAGTGGAGGTTGTTTGAACTCTTCAACTTGTGGGTAGACCCGTGTCAGTAGTGACCAATATTGTCTGAGTATCTGGTGGATTTTGGGTAACAAGGGAAGGTGGGTGGTGACACAAGAACACTCTGGGAGTTATTCTCATTGTGATGAGAGGATTTCCCCATTTTAGAGGGTGGTTTTGAGCAGGGTAGCCTCTCTGTAGGAACTTGTTGGACATGTCAGTATATCTTTCTGTTCTAACGTGTGGGTCAGACACAATGTGTTTAACCCTTGTGAGTTGGGAGCGTGGTAGATATTTCTTTGTGGATGACAACTGTTGTATCGTAAAAGACAGTTATGATCAGTGGGTTTAGAGTAAAAATCAACAGATATCCTGCCAGTGTCATCAATCCTGATCAGAGTATCTAAAATGTTAATTTCCTTGTCGTTCACATGTATTGTAAAGCCCAACTGTGTACCTGATTCATAAATTCAAAGAATTGTTGGACAGTAGGTTCGGGTCCCCTCCATATGCAGAAAATGTCATCTATAGCACAGTCACATGATGGCATGTTTTTTGAAATAATGGATGTGGATATGCATGACTTTCATCCATGTGGTTGTTCAGTAGACGGGACGATGCCTCTATTCCCTTGTAGTGTTCAATAGATGTATATAGGCTATTTACATCAAAAGTAACTAATAGACGTCCTGGTATGTTGTGTTGCTGAAGATAGAAAATCAGTGGTATATAATATTGAATGATTGAGATATCAAGGATGTCAGGATTTTTTCCATATACAGTCAGGTCCATAAATATTGGGACATTGACACAATTGTAACATGTTTGGCTCCATACACCACCACAATGGATTTAAAATGAAATCAACGGAGGGCGCATGCGCGAGGCTCGCATGGCGGACGTGTTCCCCTGAGCTCCGCTCCTCACGCCGAACTTTTCCCGCATTTAGCGCTGTTTATTCAGCTCCAAGGGCTCGAACCTACATGCAAGGGACTCCTATGATGACCCGCAACAAGGGGAAGTCAAAGTCGATGGGAACACCCGTGCCTTCACAGACCCTACCGGAGCTGTTCAGAAACTCAGGTCGCGGCAGTATGGCGGACCAGGCCCCTGCATCTCGGAGCCCTACGTCCTCTGAAGCCAGCAACACCTCGCTGCCACCGGACATTCAAGATCCAGGTCAGGCTGAACTTTATAAAAATATAGCCTCCTTATTCCGCTCAGAACTGTCCCAAGCGGTGGATGAGTTTTCCCGCCAGATTCATGACCTGGGCACCCGGGTCTCTGACCTAGAGACGCGCACCGATGATCTGTCGGACGCCCTGCACTCGGATAAGGCGGATATTCTGTCTCAGGCGGCGCAAATTGCTGCGATGGAGCTCAAGCTAGAAGATCCTAGAAAATAGAACCAGGAGGGGTAACCTCCGGATCAAAGGTCTGCCTGAAAGCTTCACTGACCTTCCGGCCACATTGTCGGCTTTGTTTCAGGCCTTGCTGCCGTTAGCTGAACCAGCGAAACTCCTGATGGATAGGGCCCATAGAGCCCTAGGGAGACCACGCTCAGATGCCTTGCCGAGAGATGTCATCCTTAAATTTCATCATCCGGGCACACGGGATCAAATCCTTGCAGCAGCCCGTAATCTTACCGAGCTCCCTGGTCTCCCCTCCACGGTACACCTATATGCCGACTTGGCCCCTTCCACCCTCCGCAGACGCAGGGACATGAAGCCGGTGACTTCGGCCCTACAAAACGCCCAGGTGCGGTACAAATGGGGGTTCCCTTTTTCCCTCTCTTTCCGTCTTAACTCTCGGGACCATGTTATACACTCACCCGGAGAGGGAATCGAGATCCTTCGGAAAGCAGGAGTTCCCTGTGACCATGATCCAGCTCCAGTGGCCGTTCCGGAGCCACAGCGGCCAGCCAGAGTCTGGACGACGGTGCCTTCGACTCCACGGAGACCGACTCCGTCATCTTCAACTTAAGTCCGGGACTTCTGCTCCTGATCTTCTAGGCACTTAGGAACGTTGTTATCCTTCCTTGCGGTTCCGCTCCATACCCCTACTCCCCTTTTCAGTATTGCAGGACATTAGCCTCCATTATGTAATCCCTCTATTACTGACTGCCATTTTTCCCGAAGCTTGCCATCTTCTAGGGATTTGGCGTGAAGGACTGTCATGTTTACCTCCATGTTTGGGTTCTCTGGGCTGGATTGGGAGACTCCGTTAGAGTCCTCATCCCGCTCTACTGCACCCACCTATTTTTCTCTGGCCTATTTAGGCTTAGTTATGTTTTGTTCTATTTGTTCTCAATTTTTCATTCCCTTTTCTTTTTTTCTCTTTTTCTTTTATTTATTTTCCTACTTATGTCAGGGGATATGCTCGTGTTGTTCTCATGTATGGATGACGGCTGGAGATGGCGCTCCTGAGGCGGATCGCACGGGTTCGTTTTGCTTTTCCTGCATACTCCTTGCTCTCCGATCATGTGTAAGATATTAACACACAACGTAAGGGGATTTAATTCCCCCAGAAAACGTAAGTCTGCCTTCTCTACATATATTAAGCATGCGCCCGATGTGATCTGCCTGCAGGAGTCCCATTTCACGCCCACCTCTCATCCCAAATATTTTCATCCGCATTACACACGTTACTACTCGTCTACCTATGTTTCTAAAAGTAGAGGAGCTATCATTTTATTACGTAACTCCTTTCCTTTTACACTACTGCGCTCTATAATAGATCCTAATGGGAGATATGTAATCCTCCTAGGCACCTACAAAGAAGAAACTCTGTGTATTGTTAACGTGTATGCGCCTACTGAGGATCCTATTTCTTTTTTTGTTGCTATGCATTCCATTATTGCACCTCTCACCTATCACAAGTTATTGTGGTGTGGTGACTTTAATTTTGTACCTAACCATGTACTTGATCGCTCCACCCCTCCGACTCAAATGCGCCCTGCGTCCCACAATGTTAAAATCAAGCATGTGATGGAATCCCTGTCCCTGGCGGATACCTGGAGGGAGCACAATGGCCCCCAAAGGGGATATAGCTATTATTCTCCTTCCCACCAACTATACACCCGGATTGATTTGGTCCTAGCCTCCACCTCTCTCCTCCC